>NW_026718247.1:0-13423 GCF_029784015.1 Lycium ferocissimum
ACCCCCCCACGCCCCCCAAAAATACCGTGACTGGGAAAGGGGGCACCCTCCCTCGTCGTTTAAAACGCTGTCAAAATCGGTTTTGCTGGTTAAACCAAACTCAACATTTTTCCCGGAGGGGACGGGGGTATAAAAAGTGGGCTCCCCCCCAAAAAAACCAGGGGGAATGACCCCCCAAACACCCCGCTCCGAAAAAGCCCCCCCCATCCCTTACGGACCCTCTGAAAAAGGGAATCTTGAGGGAGGGGGGCCCGGTCCCCGAATCCCCGATACCCGGAAGAATATACCAAATGGCTCGGAAAAAGGGGCTCCCCAACGGCGGGGATGGTTCCGGGGGCGGCGGATCCCCCAAACCGTCGTCGCGGGGGAAAACCGGGGCCCCAAAGGGGGTGTGCAAATTGGGCGGTATGAAAGGGCGAAGTCGTGAAATCGAGCAAACCGAAGTCAAAAGTAAGTGCAATCCATCCAAAGTTGTTTTTTAAACTCTCTTTTTGTATGTCCCGGACAATCAAAATTTATATTGACGTGCGGGTCAAACCCCCGGTTTTCAAAATCCGTATAACCCCCTCGGTCAAGTCCCGGCGGCATTAAATATACACTTTCCGGGTAAAGAACCGGGGAAATCCATACCAAAAACCCGGCCGGGACTCGGCGAAAAATGTAACAACAAATGCACAGCGGAATATAAAAAACCAAATCTTTTAAAACCAAAGGCGTAGGTTAATCAAAAAAATTTTTTATACCAAAACTTGTCAAATAAATTTTCCCCAAATCACTGGGAACATATGTTACGTATCAAAATCACTACTAAAAATTTTTTTTTGACTCGAAGGCAAATAATAATCATCTGGGGGGGGGGAAGTAGTCATAGTTCTTTCAAAGCTCGAAATTATAAAAAGAAGATCGCGGGGGCCCGCCGACGTCCCCCACCGGGCCCCCCACGAAAAAACATAGTCATCATATGTTTCGAATCATTTTCCAAACCAAAAGATAATAGTCGTTTGGAATCGAAAAAATAGTCTTCATATCTTTTTTAAAAATCTGAAGTACATAAGGAAATCGCGGGGCCCCCGGAGGGGGGCGACCGGGGCCGCCTTGGGAAAAAATAGTTATCATCCCTGGAAACATTTTTGAGCTTCAACGTCCGGGCTCAAGAATTCGGACTTTCGTGTTTTGAATCCTAAACAAAACTCTTTTAAAAAAACTTTTATGCAAACCTTTTAACTTAGTCATACAAAAGACATAAGACTGATATTTCGTCATATCAAGCATACGGAGCCCAAGAAACAAATAAGAATCACGGACATGGTCGGATCGAGTAGAATTTCCTCGAGGCTCGTGTCATAGCCTGTTACGGCTAAGGCATGCAAAGAAGGAAGGGCCAAGCTACCCATACCTCGTACGCTCTCCAAGCTAATCCCAACTCCAACCTATGTCTCGGACTCCCTGAGGTCTGCCATAACATCAATAAATGCCAATGTCAACTATAAGTATTTAAGAGTTCATTTCCAAACTAACACATAATTCTACGGAAATTTAGGCGGCATTTCCCCCGTAAATGTGCCAACCCGAGAATTTAACTCGGCCAAATCAACAACAACAACCAACCTAGCAACATCAATAATCAATCCGAAAGGCAATATAACATTAGTAACCCTCTTATATATCATTCAACAACATTCATAATATTCAATTCAACGACTTACCTTCAAGCCAACATCAACGCTTATACATTCAAAAACTAACCCGAACCCATACCAACAATATTCAAAGACATTTCAAGCAATTGATACAATATTTCAATCATACCAAATAATACTCCAACTCACTCGAAAACAAATTCCCAACCCGAGAACACATCCATAACACATCCCTCACTTCCAAATCATGATTTGCACCAACAATCCACATTCTAGCAATGTCATTCTCATAAATATACAAATTACATTAAATGCACAATAACCTCCAAATCAGCCCATACAATTACAACATCAATCTTGAGTCATTAAACTCTCATTTCCAACATAGAATTCATAACGACAACATTCAAAATTCCAAATAGAATGAATTCATTCTCATTCACACAACATGGCCCTATATTCGGCCAACCCTACACACCCATATATGATGATTCTCATTCATTTCTTCACACTACACAACTAAACATGCTACATAAAATTGATTCATCACTTCAACACAACACACACACTTACACGACCAAACCTCATACACACGGCCTCAACTCCCACCTACTATATTTCATGATTTTCATCCATTTTAACATACTACAACATGCATACAACCTTTATAACGCATAAAACATGATTAATTTTTACCTTTCTTCTTCAACTTCACAAATAGGCTAGGGTTTGCAAGGATTAAAACGGATGGTTGGATGACCCGAATAACACTTCCACATTACTTAGGGACCTCAAATTAGTGGATTTGCATCAAAGAAATAATTTTGGGATGGCTTGTTTGGGACTTGATTTTTCTCCCTTTTGGCCGAGAGTTCAAGCTTGTTGTTCTTCAACTTCTATTTTTTTTTTTGCTAAGTGTAGAATGAGGTTAGATGACTTAGAAGTCATCTTTTAAGCTTCCACAAGAGTTGTACATGTGTTCATGGCCCACACATATATGTTGGAGCAATTAAAATTGGACACAAAATGGGTGGGAGCCACCCCACACCACACGGCCAACATGGCTAAAATTGCATGATTTGTAACTTCCAATTGTATCACTTTTGGTCCCAAATTTTCCAAAGTGTCCCATGCAAACAAATTCACGAACAACTTATGTCTCAAGATAAAATCGAAGGTCAAAAGTCTCGACTTTGTATCCCGGAATGGTTTTGTCCCTAACTTACCATCGTTAAACCGGATTGTCCCAATGTACAAAATACGAGATATAACATCCTCCCCCCCTTTAAAACATTCATCCTCGAATGTTAAATTAGCCTTACAGGATCCTATAAACACTCGGGGGAGTTCCTTTTACAATTATCGCAAACAAACATACATCATCGAGATAACCAATTAAAGAGTCTAAATTACACCCGCATCCGGTGGCGCCTCCACCGATCCCGTCTACGACGGTCAACGCATATAGGCGGTTCGATGGACCGCCATAACCGGAGGCTCCGCTACGGCCTCGGCCACGGCCCTGGAGACGCATATCCCGCCCCATCGGGCGCATAGCACGGAAGGTGAAGACGAACCCAAGAACCTAGGTGAGTCGCTCCCCGTAATCGCCCCCGAGTGGACAATCTCTCATAAAGTGGCCACTGCGTCCCACGGTGTAAAGCAAGCACCGTGGCACGACGACGGTCCCCCCCCGAGTGGCGTCCCTACGGCGAGGACATCGGGGTAGGGGTGGCCTCGGCGGAAACCTCCGTCCGTCCGTACGCGAGCCCGGCGGGGAGCTCGACCCGCCCTCGAATACCCCGCGTCATCTCGGGCTCCGGTCGGTGAACCGTGGGGTGTGTACGTGCGGGTGGGGAAGGGTCCGCCATGCCGTCGAGGCCGCACGCTCGAGACTCCTCAGAATATCCCGCGGATCTTGCCCTCGGGGCCGGCCCCTCGTCATAATCACTATCGGCCGATGCCCTATGTCGGTCCTCCGCCACACGGCGCGTGTGCGTATACGGCAATATGCATACAGGCCGGGCCACCATCACCAAACAAGCGTCGGCCAACATCGGTCTAGCCCCATCACGTACGGGCATCCGTGGTCTGTCCATGTCAGCTACATAGCGGACGCATATCTGACGGCCCGAATCAAACTCCAGGCTATGCTCCGGACACTCCCTACCCCTGCTCGCTTCAACAAGCAGAATGTCTACCCCGGCTCATCGTAACTGCGGTGCGAAAATGGGCCGAAAGGCCTCGCAAACTCGTCCCCGTACGGGGGAGGAGCACCCTCGTCCCTAGACAATACCCGGGACTCGTACCAATTTGCGGCTACGTCCCGTAACTCGGTACGATGCCAACTCGACGGTACTCGACCTCGGTCGCCTTAATCAACCGTAATGTACGCAAAGATCCGTCCGATAAACTCATGAGGGTCCTCCTCGCGGGCTTCGACCGAAAACTCCGTGGATTACATGTCGAAACTCACGGCCCCCTCGAACCGTCACGTCGGTCGCCCGATCACCCCACCCAAGCCTCGTGGGCCCCGCCACCCCGCCAACGGGTCGAACCGTACCGCCGCGCATAGCCCCATCCTCCGCCCCGGGCTGAGGAGCTGGAGGCGCGGGCGCTCGAACCTCAGGGGATGGCGGTGGAGCCGCCCCCGGCACTGCGGCACTGCCGCCGCTCCAAGCCCTCTGTACGCGGTGGTGTAGCCGCGGGGCCGGCTGTCTGGGGCACAATATCCGATACGTGGGCGCAAAGACGGGCCCCAGTAACTCGCGGGCCAAGCGGGTCTCACTAATCTGCCGCGTACTTGCCCTTTCGCGCCCCGTGGCCTTCTCGAGGCATCGCTAAAATCATAACAATCCGTTAGGGAGGGTCATCCCGATAATACGGCTCTATCGCACGATCTAAGATCGAAAAGAAAGATGACATCCTAAATGCCCTCGTAGCTTCCTCGTCTATAGATGTGGTGCACAACACACCGATAAACAAGACTTCATCGACACGGTCCGTAGACATTCCGAGGACGAATCGCTCCGATACCACTTCGTCACGACCCAGCCCCGTAGGCCGTGACTAGTGCCCGAGCGGCGACAAACACATTCACGTAATCCGAATCACAAACGAGCTTATGCGTGTACAAATATCGTACGCCGTCTCAAATTAACTCAAACTCAAACATATATATATCGAGGTTGGCAAGGCTATCAAATGGCGCATCGGCCCCAAAACATATACAAATGCAAGCCGACAAGGCTGCCACGGCGAATGGGATCGCCCAGAACATATAACATACAAACACACCTGTACAGAATAGGCCTAACCCACATATACGTCTACAGACCTCTAAATAGACAAAAAGAATCATATGACGGGACAGAGCCCCGCCGTACCCCTGAATACACCAATACATATACAACGGGAGAATATATACCAAAAGTGTCCCATGCAAACAAATTCACGAACAACTTATGTCTCAAGATAAAATCGAAGGTCAAAAGTCTCGACTTTGTATCCCGGAATGGTTTTGTCCCTAACTTACTATAGTTAAACCGGATTGTCCCAATGTACAAAATACGGGATATAACAACACCTGTACAGGAATAGGCACAACCCACATATATGTCTACGACCTCCCCAAACAACAACGAATCATATGACGGGACAGGGCCCCGCCGTACCCCTGAATGTATATATACATATGCAACGGAAGAGTATATACCAAATATAGGCTGCAGAACAAAGGGAGCACTCCAAACAGCAGAATAGGCGTCCTAGGCTGGCGGATCACCGAAATGGGCGCCTGTACCTGCGGGCATGAAACGCAACCCCCGAAGAAAGGGGGTCAGTACGAAATATGTACTGAGTATGCAAAGCAAGAAATACGAAGAAACGAGAATCATAATCGAAACGAAGTAAAATAAGTACAATATCCAAATACCAAAATGTTTACTTTTAAAACACAAATGATGCATAGGGCTCGGGGAATATGGTCGCTCGCCGTCATTGGCGCCATAACACAAAGATAACACCGAAGGTTTCATATCTCATTAACGACATATCACATAATACATCATAATACCATAACACATCATAACACCAAATATACATGGTACCCGGCCCTCTAGCGAGGGGCTCGGCGAACCGGAACACATCATACTCCGGAATATAACATAGTGCGCACGATAACATAACCGGCCCGAGACTCAGTGAAAGATACAACATGATGCACGTGCAGAGTCGTGAGTAACCATATGCATAAAAATCATCATTACAGACTCAATAAATACGTAAGTAATCAACACTCGGGGGTCGGGTGATAGTTATATCAAGTTCTGCCACAAAGTCGTTGGAGCTATATAAAGGAAAGTCGCGGGACCCACGGACTAGCATCAACTCAATCCGAGCCCGCCTACGGAAGATATAGTCATTATACTCTACAGAATCTCCTACGAGCATATCGAGGCGATCCGGTTCTGTCTATGAAAGTTACGGCCATTATTAGACGTAGAATCCTTTAAAGACAAAATCCTTATGCAATATTTGAAATCCAATCTTACCAAAGACATAGGGACCATAATATTACTACATTAAGAATGCCGACGTTAAGAGGTGAATAAGAATCGTAGACATGCTCGGATCATAAGAGTGGAGTTTTCTCGAGGCTCGTGTCATAGCCTATTTACAACTAAGACATGCCAAAACAAAGAAGGGTTAGTTAGGCTTTACATACCTCGTCCGCTCTCAAAGCTAATCCAAACCTATGTCTCGACTCCCAAGATCTACAACAACATCATCGATACCAAACATTAGCTATAGACATTTAGGAATTCAATTCCAAACTAACACTTAATTCTACGTAAATTTAAAAGATTTCCCCCTGTAAATTCAATAACCCCGAGAATTCAACTCGGCCAAATCTTCAACAATAATACCAACAACCATGTTTACAACATCAATAATCAATTCAAAACGCATTCTAACATTAAATACTCTTCTCCACATATTTCGACAACATTCCAATTATGTTCAGTTCAACTGCATACATACAAACCAACACATAATCAAACTAACACCAATGCTCACACGTTCAATTACTAATCCGAAACCTTTCAAACAATATTCAATAACACTTTCCACAATCCGCACAATATTCAAAACAACCCAACCAAAGCACCATTTCACCCGAAACCACCCCAAACCCGAGAACAACACAACAACATATTCCTCTCTCTCAAATTCATGAATTACACTAACAATTCACACTTTAACAATGTCATTCTCATAAATATAAACATTACATTAAAAGCACATTAACTTCCAAATCAGCCCACAACAATTACAACTTCGACTTGAATCATTAAACTCGCATTATCAACATGGAACCCATAACAACAACAACCAAAACACTAAACAAAATTAATTCATTCCTTGCCATACAAAATGACCCATATTCGGCCACCACCTCCACACATATATATCATGATTCTCATCCATTTCAACACACTACAACAACCAAACATGATAAATAGAATTAAATCATCACTCCTACACAACATCACATATGCACGGCTACAAGCCATACACAATACCCCATATTCATGGCTCAACTTCAACACGCAATATTTCATGAATTTCATCCATTTCTACATACTACAACATACCCAAATCATCCATAACATATGAAAAAGAAGATTAATCCTTACCTTTTCCTCTTAACTCCACAAGTTGGCTAGGGTTTGTTCTTGCAAGAATGGGTGTTTTGTTTGTTCCAACAACTACACCACGTTAAAGAGGACCTTCCAATTGGTTGATTTGCTAGAAGAAACCATTTTTTTTGCTCAAGATTTTTAGGCTTCAATTTTTTTCTCCATGGCCGAATGGTCTTCAAGTTTTTGTTCTCCAAGGTTCTAAATTTTTCTAAGTGTTGAAGATGGAAAAGATGACTAATTAGTCATCTTTTGTTACATATATAATATCCATGTGGTATGACCTTGGCCCACACCCATGTGGCCGGCCACATGCCCCTTAATTCATGAAATGTCCACTTTCCAAAATTAACTTTTAACCCCAAATTTCCCTTAATATTTCATGCCACAAAATCATAAGCAACTTATGCCTTAAAACAAAATCGTGGTTAAAAGTCTCTACTTCGTATCCCGGAATAGTCTTGTCCCTAACTTATCATGGTTAACCCGGATTGTCCCAATGTACAAAATACGGGATATAACATAAGGAGTATAGAAAATCATAAGGCTTGCCTTTGAAACATAAATCATACATGTCAATATCATGTCAAATTCATTATGGAACTTAGAAACATAATTAGATAATCATCTTGTGCATATGCATATATATAACATGTCCCGGCCCTCTAGTGAGAGACTCGGTAAATAAAATCATCATATACATGTACATATAACGTGTCCCGGCCCTCTAGTGAGGCACTCGGTGAATGCAGATGCATGACGTGTCCCGGCCCTCTCGAGGGACTCGGTGAAAAGGAATCATCATATGCCATCCTGGCCGCCATCCCCGTTTCATCATATCATCATATATATATATATATATATATATATAACGTGTCCCGGCCCTCTAGTGAGGGACTCGGTGAATAATGCTGTGGAGTTGTGCACGAGTACGTGTCCTGGCCCGGGACTCAGTGAAAGAAGTAATAACGACTCGCGCGAGCGAGTAGTGAGAAATCATATGCATATAAATCATCTTTTAAGACTCAATAGATAAGTAGACAAATCAACGCTCGAGTATCAAACGATAGTCATGTTACATCCGTTCTAAATGCCATTAGTACCACGTTAAAGAGAGTCTTAGAGAACGTAGACATGTATCAAGCCAATCCGAGCCCGCCCATGAAAGTTATGGGCATTAGTCGATATAGAATCTCTTACGAATGTATCGAAGTGATCCGAGCCCATCTATGAAAGTTAGGGACCTTATTCGACATAGAATCCTTTAGGAACAAAAGACTCTTTATGCAACATTTACTATCCAATCATGCAAAAGACACAAGGACCATAGCTCGACTATATTGAGAGTGCGAATATCAAGAAGTGAATAAGAATCGTAGACATGCTCGGATCTTAGGAGTAAAGTTACCCCAAGGCTCATATCATACCTTATTTACATCTAAGACATGCCAAAAGAAAGAAAGGTAAGCTTTACATACCTGTTCCACCTCTTATTAGCTACGCTTATTCGTCCAAGCTCATAAGCCTACGCTTAAAAGGATTCATACTAACGTTAGACTCTTTATTGCACACTTGTTCCAAATTTCAAATCAAACTACTCTATATTCTGCCGAAAATCGAGAAGATCTCCCCGTTTATATGCCTAGCCCAAAATTACAATTCGGTAACCAATAAACAACAACAATAATACCAACATCAACAACACTATTATTCATACCAACATATTCCATAAACATCCACACACGACGTTTTTCAACATACAACAACAATATGCACTTTCTTCCATCCCAATCAAGGAGTATAATCTCATCAACACGCCAACAATGTTAGATACCATTTTTATATGCGCAAATCAGTCCATCCACATGGCCACAACACGTTCAAAACACCCCATTTAAACACAACAACTACAATACAACACTCTATGACTTTTTTTTCTCCATGACTAGTTTCATTTTTAAGGCTTGCTAGACCTTCAAATAAACTCAACATAAAAGATGGGATAAATAACATACCTTATACTTGAAAAAAAAACACAGCCACATCAACCTTTTCCATCACCAAGCTTAAGTAGAAGCAAGAACAATCACCTTTCACGGACTAGTTTAGCGTAATCTTGTCAAATTCTTGATTTATCGGACTATAATATTTGGGAGATGTTTTGAGAGGCTTCTAGGACTCTTTGGAATGTTAATATGCTGAAAAAAATGGGCTGATGGGGTATTTATAGCCCCTAGGTCGGTTCCACCGACTTATTCATGTGGGGCCGCGGAACCATTTGGCGGCTTGGGGTCTTGCTCTTAAAATGGCCATAACTCTTGATTCCGACATCGTGTGAGGGCCCACGACCTATGGTTGGAAAGCGCTTTCAATTATATACAACTTTTATGCTTGGTATTTTTCCAAATTCCAAACTTATAATGCCGTTTTTACCCCTCCAAGTCAACTCATCCCAAAACGTTTCCTTAAATCGTCCTTTTGGAGGGCTTATGTCCATAGTTGGCTTATGGGTCCTTCTTAGGAATTTCTCAAATTTCCATGTACTACTTGCATCACTTATAATATATCCTTTACAAAACCCTGACATGTGGGCCCCACCTTCACGCATGGTTTCGAGGGCTATCATCGAGTGATCATGTTAACTGATTAACTCCATACACTCTCTAAATGTCATATATATGTTCTTATGCTCAGATAACATAATCTTCATCCATAATCCTTGTGTAAATCTGCTCTCCCTTGAGCTCATACTAAGCCGTCCACAGTCTTGATAACGCGAAATTTTCCAAGGTGTAACACTCAGGTGCTGGGGCCTCGGGACCTGGCGGTGGTGCTGCTGTTACACCTTAGAAAATTCCCCTTATGGTACCATGAATAGGCTAACAAAGGAAATGATGAATACGAAGTACGGACAAGCAAGAAATAGTATGTGATGACTCTAATTAAGATTTCCGAAGGCTTTCGGATTGAAGAAAGAAAGTTGTTAAGGAAAGCGAGTTATACGTTGAATGTATCGGATGAGAATTACGAGCATTGAGTTAATGGCGTATAAGTGATGCCCCAAGGAAGAGTTATGACATCCCTTAGAGTGATATTGAAGTGTTGAACCAGTGTTAAGAAGGTTCCATAAGGATCGGAGGTCAAACGAGTCGACGAAACAACTCTCGGAAAGGCTCGGGTAGACATACGGCCGGACATACCGGCCGTATAATATCTACGGACCGTATGTCCAGCCGTAGATCGGCGATGTCATGATTCACCGGACCGTATATATACGATCCAACATACGGTCAAAAGAGATTTTATACGGACCGTATGTTGGTCCGTATATTTCAATCGGGGCCGAACTCGATTTTATATAAGTAATCCATTCAATTTTATTTTTCATTTTATACTTCACCCCTACACTTCAAGAAACCTCTAGAGAGTTCCATACACCTCAAACACAAGAACTCAGGAGAAATCAAAGATCAACAATAAGAAATCAAGAGAATCAAGTGAAGGAAACCCATCAAAAGTCATACAAATCAAGAAAACCCAAGAGAGATGAAATAGGGTTTTGGTGGAAAAGGTGTAATATCATCCAAAGCTTGTTCCTCTATTATTTAAGGTAAGTTTCATGACCTTTACATGCTATTTGAAGTATTACTAAGTTAAGACTCATGGATTGGCAGAAGTGTATAACAAATGGGTCATCGAATGGATGAATAATGTCACTTTGAAGGGGTGGTTGGATTGAATCATGAAAATGAATATGTTGATGATATAAATACGTTATAAATGACCTATAGAACATGAAATAAGTATTGGATATGAAAGAATACGACGAGGGACTTTTAGTCATAATTATGGAAAATTGAAGTGAAATTATGAGATGCGAATCATATGAATGAATGACAATTGTTGTTAGTGATATCATGATGATTATTATGAATGTTGGGAGTTGATATAGAATATGGTGGAAAGTAGTGTAAACAAAGGAAATGCTGCCCAAATTTCTATAGCTTTAGTAAGTATGTTTTCACGATGATATACCTAATGTCGATACGAATTCCACTGAAGGTAAACGAGTGCATTAAAGGAGAACGAGCAAGCGATAGAATAGCTAAACGACAAAGGTATGTGAGGCTAATCCCTTCCTTCTAAGGCATGAGTCCTATGGCATGAATTTTCTCTTTAATTACAAATGTCCTATCTTCAAGAAGGCTACGAGCCATTATGCACGAATAGCCGTGCAAAGTAGATCAAAGATATGTTACGACTATGATAACGATAATGACAAGCTAAGTCTAGAGATGTTATAGGCTATGATATGATGCTCCTATCAAGCCAATGAATCTATCCATAGTTCATTGATGTTGACCATTGTATACACTCACCTTATGCCCATTCTTCCAAGGTGACGTGGAATGCTTACGAAGGCTCCATAATGAAATCGGGGGTCCACGACCTTATGTCACCCCGATATGACTATACTTGCTTCCAAGTTTTAATGTATGAATTGATGATATGTGTATGATGATATTAAATTATGATGAAACTAGGATGTGAATATGACATGAATGATAGTGATGACTATAATGATGTATAATGTACGATGATAAATGTATGATATGTATGATGAAATGATTCTACCGAGCCTAGATGGCCGGGCATGTCACCGCTAAGACGGGCTGCTATGATTCTACCGAGCCTAGATGGCCGGGCATGTCACCGCTAAGGCGGGCTGCTATGATTCTACCGAGCCTAGAGGGCCGGGCATGACACCACTAGTGGGCGGCATATGATGGTTACCCGGACGTGGGTTAACGACATGATGATGTATGATTGATATGACGACGCATGTATGGCATGATGACGTATATGTGATATGATAAGGCATACGCTATGGTAATGTATATGACATGCTTATGTATGATGAATGTATATGAAATGTACCTATGATTATATGAGTACACAGGTCGTATCCCCATTCCATGACTTATGATATGCTTGCTATGTTTATTTCATTCCTGCCTTACATACTCAGTACAATGTTCGTACTGACGTCCTTTTCTTTAGACGCTGTGTTCATGCCCACAGGTAGGCAAGGAGACGGTGCTGATCTATAGGGGCTAGTAGCTGACGCGTGAGCACTCCATTGTCGGAGGTGCTATTGATTATTCTTTTGGTACATACATGTATATATCCATGATTGGGCATGGCGGGGTCCTGTCCCGTCCATATGTCTAGTACTCTAGTAGAGGCTCGTAGATACGCAGTGTGGGTAGTATGGTCCCATAGTTGTATGTGTATGCATGTATATATATTATTTTGATAGCCGAAGAGCTTATGTCTATAAAAGTAATCATGTTTCGAATGATGATATATTTCTATGAAATCGAGCAAGTATTATGAATGAGAGCATATAGATAATGGAATGAGTGGTATTCGGTGGTTAGCCCCGGATACCCGTCGCGGCCCGTGTTTCGGGTCGTGACAGAAGTGGTATCAGAGCAGTTCATGTTATAGCCCGTGTTTTGTACATTCGGATAATCCGGGATAATTGCAAGAAGTTAAAGGCAAGACCATTTCCAAAATTGTTTTAGTAGACAAGTTGTTGATGAATATTAATTATGACTATTATTAATGAGAAAATGTTGAGAAAGGCCAAGGGTAAAAAGGGAAATTCGCAAAAGTGGCTCATGGTAATTTTGTGGAAGGCTAGGGGTAAAATGGTAATTTCACAAAAAGGTTCAAGAGAGTTCTTGAATACTCCCTCTTGGCCGTGTGGCATGTATGCGTGTGTGTGTACATTTTTATTATTTAATGGGGGGGGGGGGGGGGGGGGCTAATTGCAAGTATAAAAAATGTATAGACCAAAGCTTACATGTTAAGACACTTAGTCTTCTTTGTTGAATTTTGAGAAATTTCTCAAGAAAAAAAGAAGAAAACTCTAGAAAAGAAAGAAGAGGGGACATGTGACCATATTTGAGGGACCTAAGCATAAATATATAGAAGTGGTGGAAGATATATATATATATATAGGAAAGTGTCTTTAATTAAACCAAAATTTGGAGAAAGAAAAGAAAACAAAAGAAG
>NW_026718248.1:0-13874 GCF_029784015.1 Lycium ferocissimum
CCTTTTCTTCCCATCTCAAATTATTCCTTTCTTTCCCGTAATAGTAACCGTAAATGCATTTTCCCTTAAACCCTTCATCTTTGGTTTGAAGGATCTAAGTCTCATGCCCAACTAATACCCCTTATGCCTCATACTCTTTTACTCTTCTGTCGTACTCAACGTTGATTTCAAAACCCATCATAATCATATCGTATTTGTCGTTGATGATAGCCTTGCTTTATCGCTTTATCGTCATACGGTAAACTCATAACTCATGGCCACATTTTTCTTTCCAACTTATTCCTTTATATACTTTACTCGTTCTGTCTTGGTATAGGATATTCGTAGGAGATGCATCTTCCTTTTCTCATAATACGACTACTTCTTAAGCGCGCGTACTTTGTATATTTCCTTTTCTTTCTATATCCATACTTATTCCTTTAAATTCTTTCCTCCTCAATTTACCTTATTACCTCCCACTTTATAATCAATCGGTTATTCCTCGCACAAGGAATCCTATGCTTAACTCAGTACCGCTTTGTCCTTTAGAATATATTACTTCTATACAATCCATTCTTTGCTTCCAAAACTTATTCTATTCATTCTGATCATCCCCTCTCATCCTTATTATGTTGATCCTTCACCTAGAAATCATTCTATTTTGTTATTCATCTTCCCGTAGTGTTGATCTTTTACATCCAGCCAAAGATATCACTTGTGATCTCGATTTTAAAAAAATCACAAACTGTTACTACTTTGCCATATCACTTTTCTCTGATTTCTTTTTCAAGTTGACTCCCTTTATCCTTTTGCTCGTTGTCATTTCTGTCATTGCGAAACCTCTATGTTGGACTTTCCCCTAACAAGGTCTTATAAGCTTTCTTATCTATTGCCCCATGGCTCACTTATTGGTTTCATACTTGCATTCACTCTTCATTCATATAGAACATGTCACCTCTTTAGTCGTTTCCTCGCAATACTTTACTTAATTTGTATTACAGTTCTTGCTACGTTCTCGTTATATCCTGATCATAATAAACTCTATAGAGTTCCACTTCTTGATCTCATTCGCAAGCCTGCTTATAAAATAAAATAAACCTCGTGAAGTAAGCATACTTAACCTGTTACTCTTTCTGATCAGCCCTATTATGCTTACCATATAAGTTGTCTCACGAATGTATTCACATTCGTTATAACCCTTCGTACTTTGTACCCCTGTCTCAGTCATGTTGTTTGTTATATCCCGCATTTTTGTACATTGGAACAATCCGGATTAATTATGATAAGTTAAGGACTAACCATTTCGGGATACAAAGTCGAGACTTTGGACCTTCGATTTTATTTTGAGACATAAGTTGTTCATGAATTTGTTTGCATGGAACAATTAGGAAAATTTGGGACCAAAATTGAAATTAATGGAAGTTGAAAATCATTCATCTTTTCCTTGTTTGGCCGTGTGATGTGGAAGCCCACACAAATTGTGGACAATTTTAATTGGTCCAACACTTGTGTCAAGCCAAGGGAGACTGCAATGCACTTCATATTATAGGCACAAAAGATGACCAACTACTTCATTCTCATCTCATTTCAACACTTAGAAAAAATTAGAAGTTGAAGAACACCACAAAAGAAGGCTCTCCCAAGGAAAAAAAAAAACCAACTTCATTTCTAGTCTTGCCAAAATTATTTCTTTGATGCAAACCCACTATTTTGAGGTCCCTAAGTAGCGTGGAAGTGTCGTTGGAGCGATCAACCCGCTAATTTTCATTATCACAAACCCTAGCCTATTGTGGAATTAAAGAGGAAAGGTAAGATTTGATTATGTTTTGTATGTTATAAAGCTTGTATGCATGTTGTAGTATGTTAAAATGGATGAATATCATGAAATATAGCAAGTTGGAATTTTGGTTGTGTGTGTAGTGTATATGTACGTGTGAGTGTGTGTGTGTTGTGTGGTATTGAAGCAATGAATTAAAGTCTTGTTAGCATGTTGTGATTGTTGTAGAATGGAGAAAGGAATGAGAATCATCTTTATATGTTGGTGGGAGGTGTTGGCCGAATGTAGGCCATTTATGTAGCAAGAAATGAATTAATATCGCTTAACGTTTTAGTCGTCGTCGTTATGAATTCTATGTTGGAAATGAATGTTTAATGACTCAAAATGATATCGTAAGTGTTGTGGGCTGAATTGAAGGCTATTGTACATTTGATATAATTTGTATAACTATGAGAATAGCATTGTTAGAATGTGAATTGTGAATGCAAATCATGATTCGGAAGTTAGAAATGGATTAAAGTGAGGTTCTCGGGTTTGGGGACTGATTTCGGGTGGCTTGGAGAAATTGTTGGATTGTTTGAAATGTTATATGAATTGCTTAGAGTGTCCTTGAATGTTGTTGATATGGGTTTGGATGAGTATTTGAATGTATAAGCGTTAATGTTGGCTTGAACGTAAGCCGTTGAATCATATATATTGAATGTTGTTGAATGATGTGAAAGAAAGATATTAATGTAGTCTTCCGGATTGATTATTCATGTTGCTAGGTTGGTTGTTGTTGTTGTTGTTGATTGATTTGGCCGAGTTAAATTCTCGGGGTGGCCTATTTACAGGGGAAATGCTGCCCAAATTTCTGTAGAATTAAGGGCTAAATTGGAATTTAAGGGCCCAAAATGTCTATAGCTAATGTTTGGCATGTTATGACTTGTTTATAGATCTTGGGCAGCCCGAGACGTAGGTTGGATTTAGCTTGAGTTTGGATTATATTGGAGAGCGTTTGAGGTATGTAAAGCTCAACCTTCCTTCTTTGGCATGCCTTAGTTAAAATAGGCTATGACACGAACCTCGAGGAAACTCTATTCTCGCAATCCGAGCATGTCTATGATACGCACTTGTTTCTTGATATTCATATGTTGATGTTATGAAATATTGATCCTTTGTCCTTGGAATTATTGATTTGTAAAGGTTGCATGAAAGTTTGGTTTTTTAAAGAGTTTATTCTTTAACGATTCAAAAACTACAAACGCCCATAACTTTCACAGAAAAGCTCGGATTGCCTTGGGATTTTCATAGAAGGTTGTATGATGTTAGACGAGTATGTTTTCCATGGGCGGGCCCAGCTCGGGTCTACACCCGTCCGTGGGTCCGCGACGTTCCTTTATGTAATTTCGACAACTTTTGAAAGAAAATGTTGTAATTATTATTCCGATTTCAAATATGACTATTTTACTTATCTTTTGGATTTATGACAATGATTTTATGCATATGATTACTCACGACTCCGCTCGTGCATTCTGTTATGTCTTTCGCCGAGTCCCGGGCCGGTTCTGTTGTCGTGCACACTTTGTTATACTCCGGTGTTATCTTTGTGATTATGGTTCGCCGAGCCCCTTGCTCGAGGGCCGGTTCCGCTTTATATTTGGTGTTATCTTGTGGATGGCGTTATGCTGTGTTTGATATGTGACGGGGATACGGAGATTTGAAACTTTTTGGTGTTATGCTGTGTTATGGCGCCATCGACAGGCGGGCGACCATATTTTCCTGTGCCCTATACATGATTTGTATTTTGAAAGTAAACATTTTGATATTTTGGAAACGCGTTTACTTTACGTACTGCTCGAGTATGATTGATTTGCAGATACTATATCTTTGCTTTGCATACTCGGTACATATTTCGTGACCCCCTTTCTTTGGGGGTGCATTTCATTCCCGCAGTACGGACGCACGGTTTGGTGATCCACCATTTAGGACACCCTCTTCTGCTGTTTGGAGTGCTCCCCTTGTTCCGGAGCCATATTTTGGTATATATTCGTTCGTTGCATTTGTATATGTACTTATTCAGGGGTACGGCGGGGCCCTGTCCCGTCATATGATTCGGTCTGTCTGTTTAGAGGTCTGTGGACATGTATGTGGGTTATGCCTATTCTGTACAGTTGTGTTTGTATATGTTATGTTCTGGGCGATCCCCTTTCGCCGTGGCAGCCTCGTCGGCTTGCATTTGTATATGTTTTGGGCCGTTGCGCCATTTGATAGCCTTGCCGGCTTTGATATATATGCAGTTGTGTTTGAGATGTGTTTGCGACAGTTTGATATAATCTGAGACAGCGTTTGATATTTATGTCCGTATAAGCCATCTGTTTCTGACTCGGATTCGACGATTGTGTTTGGGTGCCCAATTCGGGCACTAGTCACGGCCTACGGGGTTGGGTCGTGACATTGTTACTTTATTTTGCTAATAGACTCGTCGTATTTTACTTGTGCTTATCCATCTAATCAATACTTCAGTATCACACTCTATTGGAGTTACCTTTTCTCTTCTATGTCATGTTTTAGTACTACCAGTCTCCCTAATTTACTCTGGTATTTCTCTCTACTATAACAATGTAGATCTTATAATTACCGTTACTATCAATTCAACAACATTTAACTCATCTCTTGTAGTTGTCAACGATACTCCTAACTTAATTCCGTCTTGCCATTACTTTTTACACAACATCCTTTCCCGTTAGGACGTATTACAAGCTTATATTTTATTTCCTTTAAATTCTAAGAAAATCTCGGTAGAGTTTCCTCTATATTTCTTACTATCCAAAACCTACACGCAGCAAATACCAACAATGCCTCACACGGCCAACATATATATATATCATATGATAGCCACACAGGGCTCCCAATATCAACAACAATATGAAAATGATGAACTTACCTCGTATGTCTAACTCAAACTGTACCTGTTATACTTTCCTGTTTACTTTCCCTTTCAACCTTTAACTGCAGGTTTCAATCATACCTGCAACATTCATACCATATCTGGCATATACCACCTTACCGTTACCTATTTTTTTTTTACCGATTCCTTCAAAGCTTCTTCTCATTCACAAACTTATAACCGAACTTATCATCAGAGAGATACATTTAATCAATTCTCTCTGTTATACTTACACTGACTTACCTCTACGACAACCAATCCATTATCATATAAATACATATTTTGGTAACTTAGCCTCAATGAAATATCTTACCTATGTAACTCCCAATATCATTATTTACCTTCTCTTGTCGACACCACTCTCCTGTGAAAATCAAAGGTTAGTATATAAGGGATATCATTTCCTATCTCTTGGCTCTATCGCACGATCTTAGATATGAAAGAAAAGTAACCATCCTAAATGCCCTGTAGCCTCCTGTTTATAAATGTGACACACAACACACCATAAACAAGACTCTACTAGACACGACTTTGCAGACAACCCCTAGGACGAATTGCTCTGATACCACTTTCTCCCTAATTTACTCTAGTATTTCTCTTTACCATATCAATGTCGATCTTATAATTACCGTTACTCTCAATTCAACAACATTTAACTCATCTCTTGTAGTTGTCAATGATACTCCTAACTTAATTCCGTCTTGCCATTACTTTTTACACAACATCCTTTCCCGTCAGGACGTATTACAAGCTTATATTTTATCTCCTTTAAATTCTAGGAAAATTTCGGCAGAGTTTTCTCTATATTTCTTACTATCCAAAACCTGCACGCAGCAAATACCAACAATGCCTCACAGGGCCAACATATATATCATATGATAGACACATAGGGCTCCCAATATCAACAACAATATGAAAATGATGAACTTACCTCGTATGTCCAACTCAAACTGTACCTGTTATACTTTCCTGTTTACTTTCCCTTTCAATCTTTAACTGCAAGTTTCAATCATACCTGCAACATTCATACCATATCTGGCATATACCCTGCTTACGTTACCTATCTTTTTACTGATTCCTTCGGCCTTCTTCACGTTCACGTACTTATAACCGAACTTATCATCAAGAGATACATTTAATCAATTCCTCTGTTATACTTACACTGACTTACCTCTACGACAACTAATCCATTATCATATAAATACATATTTTGGTAACGTAGCCTCAATGAAATATCTTACCTATGTAACTCCGTATCATTATTTACCTCTCTCTTGTCGACACACCACTCTCCTGCGGAAATCAAAGGTTAGTATATAAGGGATATCATTTCCTATCTCTTGGCTCTATCGCACGATCTTAGATATGAAAGAAAAGTAGCCATCCTAAATGCCCTGTATCCTCCTGTTTATAAATGTGGCGCGCAACACACCATAAACAAGACTCTAGTAGATACGACTTTGCAGACAACCCCTAGGACGAGCTGCTCTGATACCACTTTGTCACACCCCAATCTCATCAGGGCATGATGGGCACCCAACTCTTACTTAGAGCTGAGTGAACCCTCTGGTATTCACATAATGAAACTGGACATATAAAATTTTTTGGAAATATAATAAAGTACTTTCAGTCGAATCATAGAAATTTGCGAACGATACTCAATTAATCAAGAACCGAGTAAGTCAAACTAACTACATGGTCGCTTTACTCAACACATGACATCTCAACATACTAACCACAGGACACTGTCTGCAAAGTCTCTAAGATAAAACACCGAAATCACATGAGTCGGGACAGGGCCCCGACATACCCGTATACACATATGATAATCATAATGACTCGACACTGCTCCAGGAAGAAAATGGAGTTTGCCAATCCCAGCGGATAGCCAACCATCCTAGCTGAATACTTTTACCTGCAAAACAATATGGGACTGTGTGGCATGAACACAGCGCCCCCAGGCAAAGGGACGTCAGTACGAACAATGTACCGAGTATTTAAGGCAGCAATAATCATAAAGAATGAGACATAAGCTATGAATATATGAGAAACCACCTGTAATATGAATAGCCCCGAAGGCAAAGACTAAAAATGTAAATATATACCATACGGGGCCTTTTAGTAAGGGACTCGGTGAAATATAAATATATACGGTACCCGGCCCTCTAGTGAGGGACTGGGTGAAGTAATCATATATATACCGTACCCGGCCCTCTAGTGGGGGACTCGGTAAAATAATAATATATATACCGTACCATGACCTCTAGTGAGGGACTCGGTAAAATAATCATATATATATACCGTACCCGGCCCTCTAGTGAGGGTCTCGGTGAACAATGCAATGAAACTGTGCACGAATACATACCTGGCCCGGGACTCGGTGAATGATATATTAACAGCATGCACGAGTAGAATATCATGAGCAACCATATGCAAACTATATCATCTGTGATACAAGTCGAGCTTCATCAAGAATATCCATTTCAAGCCGAGCTAGGGATCACGTCTTTGGAGACTTACTATGATACAAACCGAGCTTCATCAAGAATATCCATTTCAAGCCGAACTAGGGATCACGTCTTTGGAGACTTACTAGGTGCTTGGATTGAAGGCATGAAGCTCAAGAATATGCTAAAATGGAAGTATAGGCCTCATTTGGATGAAGTAGGGAGAAGAAGGCCTTTCTTATCTTTTGAGAAGACTACTAACCAAACAAGGCCCTTACTTTATTAAGGGTATTATTGTAATAGCCATAGTAGACTTTTATGATATGAGATATTGAAATTGTGAATTTGTAAGACTCCATTGGGAGCATGAGAGATGAGAGCTTGTTGAAGCTTTTGGTTGAATTCTTTGTTGAGAAGGTTGGTTGCTTGGGACTTTGTTTCCCTTGAGGTCACCTTAAGAATTTGGTGTTTCTTTTGATGATAATTTAGAGGTCTTAGTTTTATATAACTTTGGTTGCTAAATTGAATCTTAAGTTGTGTCAAATTATCTATCTTTTCTTTTCCTTTTGTTTATCTTTTTAATTTCTCGTTTCAGCGTATCCGTTATTGTATCAATTGGTATCAGAGCTTAGCTTAGGTTTGTTCCAACAAATCTAGTCTTGGGTGTTGATTCAACAAAAAAAAAAAAATCGAAATTCAAAAAAAAAATAATCTGAAATTCAAAAATTCAAATTCGTGTTTGATCTGTCCTTGTTTGTTGTTTTTGACTCTAGATTTGAGTTCCCTAGTGTTTTTTGAGTCTAGATCTTGAGTTTCAAGTTAATTGGAGTCATATTGAATCATTCACCATTGTTGGAGCTTGAAGGTTTTAGAACTTGAATATGGGTTTTGAAGAAGAAGTAGAAATTAGAGCTTGAATGTCATTAGGTTGTATTCTCCTAGTGAATTGAAGGTTAAGAATCCAAAATTTGAAGTAATTTGGAGTATTTTTGAAGGATCTACCATTTTTTATATTTGAAGCTTTGAAGAACTCAAGAACTTGAAAAGTGGGTCTTGTGATTTGGTTGAAATTGAAGGTTGAAACCTATTGGGTTTTGTTCTCTACATCAAAGAGAACTTAAATCCGAAATTTGAGCTAATTTGGAGTTGGTTTGAGGGTAGTTGAATTTTTGAATTGTTCTTGTGTTCTTGAAGACCTTCAAATCTTCATAAGGAAGAAGACTCTCCAAAGGGCTATTTGATCCAAAAGTTGTCAAATAAAGTTGTGAAAAAGTGTTTGATACAAGAACGGATACGCGGAAACGAGAAATTAAAAAGATAAACAAAGGAAAAGAAAAGATAGATAATTTGACACAACTTAAGATTCAATTTAGCAACCAAAGTTATATAAAACTAAGACCTCTAAATTATCATCAAAAGAAACACCAAATTCTTAAGGTGACCTCAAGGGAAACAAAGTCCCAAGCAACCAACCTTCTCAACAAAGAATTCAACCAAAAGCTTCAACAAGCTCTCATCTCTCATGCTCCCAATGGAGTCTTACAATTTCACAATTTCAATATTTCATATCATAAAAGTCTACCAAATGAAATAAACTAAGATAGTATTTATACTAGATAGAAAAGGAAGACTACTATGGCTATTACAATAATACCCTTAATTCGCAAGGGCCTTGTTTGGTTAGTAGTCTTCTCAAAAGATGAGAAAGGCCTTCTTCTCCCTACTTCATCCAAATGAGGCCTATACTTCCATTTTAGCATATTCTTGAGCTTCATGCCTTCAATCCAAACACCTAGTAAGTCTCCAAAGATGTGATCCCTAGCTCGGCTTGAAATGGATATTCTTGATGAAGCTCGGCTTGTACGGCTTGTATCAGTGTTAGTGGACCCAAAAAAAAAGTCCATGTCAGCCGCCACGTCAGCGATGACGTCAGCAGTCTGACGCGCCTCTGACGGGCTCGTGGGGGCCAAATTCAGAGAGTGGGAGTTTTTGACACTTAGAAAAAATTTTCTAAGTGTTGGCAGATTTTGGTCCAACTTTGAGAGGGCATATCTTTGTGTGTATAAGGAGTTACGGGACCCATAATATATGTAAATTCAAGTTCAGAGAGTCTATTTTCCGAATCAACAGCAGTTTATCAATCAGAGGTCGGAAGAAAAAGTTATGGGCGTTATAAAAACATGATGCAAGCAGTTTCGAATTTTCTAAGTGTTGGCCAAAAACTTCCCAAATTTGTCTAAGTGTTTGGCCAAGGTTTGTTCGGTTCTTCTTCTCACTTCTTTGATTTTTCTAGCTAATTAACAACTAGTAATTGATCCTTACTTAGTTGTTAATTAGTTCTTGAGTCCTTTCTTTCAAGCCAATTCTTTTCGTTCTTTTTTCGCTTTACAACTTCATCGTTAATTTCTTGATTCAAGTGCGTTTGTTTTAAATTGAGTCGTCCTTTCTTTCTTCGAGTCGATAAGAATCCACTCTTGACCTCGAGTAGTGAACGGAACCTTGTGACCCAACCGGATTAACAAGCATACAACCATTAGCCGAAGCAATTTGTGAGGCATTCAAAAGGTGTGCATACTTGAGCGTTTGGTGAGTTATTTTTAACTAACGTAACGTGTTTGCTTGTTTTGTTGAGTTTCTTAAATAGGTACTAATGGCTAATCAAGGTGGAGAAATGCAAGTTCCTACCGGGGAACCTACAATTGTTGATTTGATGAGGTTGTTGCATGATATGAACAACAAGGTAGGGAGATTTAATAGTCAATTGGATCACCTAGAGAGTAGGATAGAAATCGCGGAATGTAAGGAGAAACGACGAAGAAAGCGTGATTGGTTCGAAACTCATGGAACTACTTATGAAAGAGAGGGGCACAAGTATGTAGTGGACAATTGTGGGAGTCTTCTCTTTCCACAACCTATTCCACAAGAGACAATGAATGCAAGGTTGCAAAAATCTTCTCCCATGGAAATCTTATCAACTAAAGAAGATTCTTCATGTGAACTTCAAGTACGATAGCTAAACTCAACACTTCCAACTCTTTGAATGCACAAGTTTGTGATGTGAGTGTGAGTAGTAGCTTGTCGTTGTGTGACTTTAATGATTCTTTACCATGTGATGATAAGGTCATTGTTGAAAGTGTCCCTACACTAGTTAATCCTTTAGATGACCGAATTGATTCTTCTTGCAAGATTGATTTGTGTCCACCTAGTGTTGACACTTGTGCTTTGAATGAAAATACATTATCATGTGATCAACTTGAGTGTAATGTTAGTCCACTAGTCGAAGAATTTTGTGATGTGATTAATGAATCTCTCCGATTAGTGATGATGTGGTTCTAGTTGATCATTTGAATGAGTGTGACACCCTACCCTTGTTTGATGAATGTGGAAATGAGTCTCTTGGCTTTATCTTTGTGTCGAGTGATGAGACTCCCGTTTGTGATGGTGATGTGTGTCATGTGGATAGTCATGTAAATGAAGGTACTTTGAAAAATGACATTTGTCTTTTTGAGAATGAAATTACATGCTTCGGCTTACCATTGTTCATTGATTATTCTCTCTTTAAAGATAATGTCTTATTTGATGATAACATGACTAATGAGAATGAAGTGCCTAGTGGAATGTATTGTAATGTTGAAAATGTAGCCACTTTTGGGGACTACATGGTATTTGAAAATCCACTATGGAATGATGACGCTCTTCCCTATGATAGAAAACTCCCCTTGGGAAATGATAATACACTTGTGGGGAAGGAGTGTTTTGAAAAGAGAGGTGATACTTGCTTGCAAAGTGTTAACTCTTCCTTGTGTGTTCCGAGTCTTAGTAGTATGCTTGATCATGTACTTGAATTTAATAGTGAAGCTACATGTGAGGACACCATAGATGAAGTTGTTTTGTGTGAAACCTTTCTTTACTATCTATTCGCATATGATGACATTCATGCTTGTGTTAGGGGTGCATCTTATGTTGGGAGGGGGTCTAATGGGGTAGATAGTCGTTCTCTTAGCCACGATGTGTGGATATTCTTCCCGTTTGATCCCAGTGATATTTCAAATTTGTGTGTCATGTCTAGTAGAATCAATGTGGTATTGCCTTTTCGGTATTTTGAAACCATTGGTTCCTCTATGATATATTCATTTCATGTTCTTTGCGATAACCAAGTTCTTAGTGCTCTATATGAGAGCTTGTTCTTCTTAATCATGGTTGATACTTGGTTATATCACAAGTATGTGCATGTTTGGCATGTTCGTAGAGTAGGCTACTCTAACACTAACCCTCATCCTTTGAGGACCTTGTTGTTGCTTGTCTTCCCTATGGTTTTGCAAGGTTTAGATTCGAGGACGAATCCTTTTCAAGAAGGAGAGAATGATACAAGTCGAGCTTCATCAAGAATATCCATTTCAACCCGAGCTAGGGATCACGTCTTTGGAGACTTACTATGATACAAGCCGAGCTTCATCAAGAATATCCATTTCAAGCCGAACTAGGGATCACATCTTTGGAGACTTACTAGTTGCTTGGATTGAAGGCATGAAGCTCAAGAATATGCTAAAATGGAAGTATAGGCCTCATTTGGATGAAGTAGGGAGAAGAAGGCCTTTCTTATCTTTTGAGAAGACTACTAACCAAACAAGGCCCTTACTTCATTAAGGGTATTATTGTAATAGCCATAGTAGTCTTCCTTTTCTATCTAGTATAAATACTATCTTAGTTTATTTCATTTGGTAGACTTTTATGATATGAGATATTGAAATTGTGAATTTGTAAGACTCCATTGGGAGCATGAGAGATGAGAGCTTGTTGAAGCTTTTGGTTGAATTCTTTGTTGAGAAGGTTGGTTGCTTGGGACTTTGTTTCCCTTGAGGTCACCTTAAGAATTTGGTGTTTCTTTTGATGATAATTTAGAGGTCTTAGTTTTATATAACTTTGGTTGCTAAATTGAATCTTAAGTTGTGTCAAATTATCTATCTTTTCTTTTCCTTTTGTTTATCTTTTTAATTTCTCGTTTCCGCGTATCCGTTATTGTATCAATCTGGGACTTAATAGAATGATTAGAGTGAACCGACACTTGAGAATCAAAGACAACTATCATGTCAAGTACCACTGAGAACTAGAATTCATTGGAGTCATAGTGTTATACCTCGCATTTTGGTACGTCGGAATATTTCAAGTGGTTGCGACGAGTTAAGAACAAGGCAACCTTTCCGACTTTGTGTTACGGTATGAGTCACTTATGATTTTATGGGATGGAAATATTAAGGAAGATTTGGGGTTAAAAAGTGGAATTATGGAAATTCATATTTCATGAAATATGGGACTAAAAATGAATTATGGAAGGTTAAACACTTCATGAAAACTTGGGGCCAAAAGTGAAGATTTGGAGACTTAAAATTTAAAAAAAAAAGAAAATGGAGGGAGGTGGCCGGCCACATGGTGATGTGGGCCATGGCCACATGTTGTAAATATTTAAGAGGCTAAGATGATGATAAAAAATCATCTTCATCATTTGCCTCCTAGAAACTTCAAGAAAAAAAAGAAAGAGAAGAGAAAAGAATGGAGAGAAACAGCCATAAGGGGCTGGCCGAACCAGCCCCATGGTATTGACCATGGAAAAAAAAATTGCTTCTTCAAGCCTTCAACTCATTAAAGGGTCCTCTATATCATGGAGTAACTGTTGGGACATGTAAAACACTCTTTCTTGCAAAATGAAAGCTAGCCGTGTGAAGGAAGTGGGAGGGAGAAGGTATGCTTTAATCTTCTCTTTATTATGTTATGCATGGTTCATGTATGTTGTTAAGTGCGGAAATGAATGAAAATTATGGAAATATGGATGTTAAAGTTGAGCCGTGAAAGTTAAGGTTTGGCCATGTGTTGTGTGTGTTGTGTGGAGATAGTGAATTAATTGTATATAGCTTGTTTGTATGTTGTTGTGATGTGTTGAAAATGAATGAAACTCATAAGGTGTTGGAGCGAGGTTGGGCCGTGAGCTAGGGGCTGGTTGGTAGCCAAGAAATGAAGTAATGTTATCTAATATTTTAGTTGTCGTACGATATGAATTCTATGTCGTAAAAAGGAAGGTTTAACGATTCATGTTGAAGTTGTAGTGTCGTGAGCTTTTGGAAGATTTGTATGATTTTAATATAGTTCTTGAAATTTTGGAAATGATGTTGCTAGTATATGGAATTGTTGATAGAGTTGGTGAATTTGAAAGAAAGAATTAAGTTGTTATTGTCCTTGTGTATTTGGAAAGGTGTTGGATGAAGTAGTATGTTGATTGAATCGTTTTGAATGTTACGCAAATTGAATTGAATATAAATGAAATGTCACTAACTTATATGGCAAAGGTTGTTAATATTGGAATGCGTCTTGATTGAATTGTTGATATTGTTGGCACGATTGATGGTATTGTTGTTGGTTTGGCCGAGTTGGATTCTCGGATTGTTGTTAATGGATGAATTGGGCGAGCCATATTCTCGGGGTTGATGGATTTACAGGGGAAGTCTTTGCCGAAATTTCGGTAGCCAAGTATTACTTTTAAGAATTCAATTCTAAAGGCACTAATCATGTTTGGTAAACATGACCGAGTTTATGGTCAGGCGGATTTGCGACTTGAATTTGGAATAGCATAAGGAGCGGAAAAAGGTATGTAAGGCCTCACTTTTCTTTCTTGGCATGTCTTAGATGTAACGGGCTTGAATACGCGCCTCGGGGATGATCCCGTTCCTAGAAATTCGAACTTGAAATT
>NW_026718249.1:0-13832 GCF_029784015.1 Lycium ferocissimum
CCCCTTGGTATTACTTTTGTGTATATATATATTCGGGCACGGGGCAACATTTCGGTCTTTCCTATGTATATGTGTACTATGTTAGAGGCTCGTACGTATATGTACAAGAGCAATGTTGTACCCCGATTGTCCCCCGTCGCTGTATAGTATGATCGTAAAGCTTATTAGTCGATGGTCATAATTGTGCTATGTAAGTTAATGCTTGTCAAAAAAAAAAAAACGGCGTAGTTCATATGTGCAATAAAAGTCAGCGGGTTCGCTCGGCTCCGATTATGGGGCCGGGTGCCCATCACACCCTAGTAGGATCGGGGTGTGACACAACCAATATACTACATAGCCCGAAGTCTTCCAAATTTATTAAAACTACAACAATACATTTCTTCCTTCCAAATTCACAAATTACACCAACTTTCCACACATTCACAACACCAACCACAATAATACAAAAACTATATTAAGATTACATTATCATCTCCAACATCCTACAAACAATTCCAACTTCCATTTAAATCATTAAATCATCATTTTCACTATGGAATCCATGCAACAACAACCAAAACATGCTAAATAAAATTTGTTCTCCATTCTTACACACCACACATATATTCGGCCACCACACTACATACACGGCCACACACTAGTTCCCATGTTTTCATGAATTTCACCCATTTCCACTTACTACAACACACATAAGCTATCTATAACACATGAAAAGAAGATTAAAACTCACCTTCTTCTTTCCCTTCTTCATTCAACCAAGGCAATATTTTTGCAAGAACAAAGGCTTTTCTTGATTCAACAACTACTTCATGTTGTTTAGCACCTTCCAAAGAGTAGAAAACATAGAAGAAAATAATTTTTTGTGAAGAATTTTTCATGGCCAATTTCGGCCAGCCCCAAACCGAACAGCCCTTTTTTTTTTTTTTTTCTCCATGTTTCTTCATCTCTCTAGAATTGGAAAAGAGATGACTAATATGTGCTAGTCTTCCATCCTCTAGATATATATACAAAACCCCAACAAATATAAAGTGTACACTTGTGCCACTCATAAGTTAAACTAATTAGATTTGGCCAAGTTTTGTGGGAGGGACCCACACCACACACATGGCCACATATGGCCATTTTCATGAAATATGTAATTTCCAAAATTTCACTTCTAGCCCATAATTTTAACGAAATGTCTAACTTTTCATAATTCACTTTTGACCCCAAATTTTCCTTATTCCAATTTTACCCTTAACACTCCATACCAATAAAAGGATGAATATGCAACTTATGTACTTTTTAACAAAATCGGAAAAAATTTACAACCTTATTCTTAACTTGTCGCAACCGACTTGGAATCTTCCAACGTACAAAGTACGGGGTATAACACAATCAAATTTGGCCAAGCCATGGGTGGGACCCACACGGCCATTAGCACCTAATTAGGATTAATTTAACATTAAAATAATCACTAATCCCCACTTAATAATCTAATCATGGTTAATTAACCCCTAATCTCCATTAATATTTCCATGCCAATTAAAATTTATAAGCAACTTGTGCATTAAAATAAAATCGGAGGTTAAAAGTCTCTACCTCGTATCCCAACATTGTCTTGTCCCTAACTTGTCGTGATTGGCTTAAAATATCCCAATGTACAAAATACGGGATATAACATCCTTCCCCCCTTTAGAAAATTCGTCCTGGAATGTTATACTAGTCTTACAGGGTCTTATGAGCACTTCGGGGGAGTCTCTTTTATAGCTATCACATACAGTTCATTTATCAATCAGCATAACCAATTTGGGAGTTTAAATTACCTGTAGACATAGGAAACAGGTAGGGATACTTATCCTTCATCTCCTCTTCGGCTTCCCAAGTCACCTCGGTCCTGTTATTGTTCCGTCACAATACCTTAACGGAAGCCACGTCTTTAGTACGCAACCTTCTCACCTGACGATCCAGTATAGCTATAGGGTTCTCTTCGTACGATAGCTCCTTCGTTACCTGGACATCATCCACAGGGAATACCCTAGAAGGATCACCAATACATTTGCGAAGCATAGACACATGAAACATCGGATGTCGCTTCCAAATCGGATGGTAGGTCTAATTCATAAGCAACCTTGTTCGCCTTACGAAGAATCGATAAGGCCCAATATACCTCTGTCTAAGATTCTTCTTATCGAATCTCATTACTCTCTTTATGGGTGCCACCTTCAAGAATACCCAATTGCCAATCTGGAACTCTACGTGTCAATGTCGATTATCTGCATACGACTTCCGTCGACTCTGGGCTGCTAATAACCTTTCCTGAATGAGCTTTACCTCATCAACTGCTTGCTGAATCATATCTGGGCCAATTAACTTAGTTTCACCAACATCAAACCAGCCAATAGGTAACCTGTACTTCCTGCCATACCAGGCCTCATACGGTACTACCTGGGTACTAGAATCGTGGCTATTGTTATAGCGTACCAATAAGTGGTGCGATCATCTGACTACCTCTGAAGTCAATCATATAGGCCCGTAACATATCTTCTAGTGTCCGAATAGTACGCTCGGCCTGTCCATCAGTCTGAAGGTGAAATGCTGTGCTAAGATTCACTTGTGTCCCCAATCCCTTCTGGAATGATCTCCAGAGGTTAGTTGTAAACTGGGCTCCTTTGTCCGATATAATAGATGTGGGAACCTCGTAAAATGTCACTATCTCCTTGATGTATAACCTTGCATAGTCCTTAGCTGAATAAGTAGTCCTGACTGAGAGAAAATGGGCTGATTTTGTCAGCCTATCTGCAATAACCCGTATAGAGTCATATTTTCGTGGAGTGCGAGGTAAGCTTGTAATGAAGTCCATATTCTGGAATCTTTAGCCTCATACATTACTTCTCTTCTTCAAAAGACTCTAACTGTCACTCTGCTTTTTAGCTCTTAATCTCTATCCTTAGAGTTAGTTATCAAGTAGCGATGAAGTTCCCTCATATAATAGCTTTACATAGCCGCTTCCGTGCTTTAACTATCATCAGCTGGTATAATTCTGACACATTTTTGGTCTGACATATTAGTTCACTGTCATCAGTAACCAGCTGGTTCTGCTCGTCTCACTTAAACCATTCTATAATTTCCTTAAACCAACTTGCAACACTCTAGGCACATTATCTCGTGTCATTTCTTTATCTTTAATTCAAACTCTTCTATTGTCCCTTTGCTCAGATTTTGCTCTCAACTTTCCTGTCACACATTATGTTACAATCTTTACAAGAATATGCGAAGGTGCTCAAATTAGCCCAAGAAATACCTTAGCGTGGCTTCACTAATCCGTATGTTTTACCTTGTCTTCGCCTCTCTTATCTTACAACCGGTATCGGAATAGATCTTTGGTTCAACCATGGCCATGTCCTGTTTGCCCTCAGTACTAATTCTATCTCGATAATTTGGCTTATACCATCTTTACATCTTTCTGTAATGTACCCAAATATCATAACTGCATTGTCATTATTGAGTCCTTACTTTCCTCATCAAGTACTCTCTCACTTGGTCTTACGCTTAACATACAAATATTCATAGGTTGTATAACTATTCTTGTACAATTTGTATAAGGTATATTCAATCTTAGACATAGTTTTTCTGTCTCCTGGTTCATTCTGCTTTACATATCTCATTCATACTAAAACTCGCTCGTCCTATCTTGTCATACTTCTTTCCCTTCCTTTAATCACTCTTTGATTTCCTCATTTCCTACTATAGGAGATTTTCTACTCCCTCTTCTTTGTTACTTATAAGTCGCCATATCATTAGCGACAACTCTATCAAGCAACATCTTAGCCTCTAATCCGGCATAGCATCTCTATCCTTTACAATGTCTCTTAAGTTACTCGTTACCACTCTCTTGTCATACTTTTTCTTTTTCATACGCACCCACTTTCTAATGTCACATCATTCAAGATTTCTACAAATAATTCTCAACACTGTTTCAATTACTATCCTGACTTCTATTCATTTATTCACATTTTCGAGATCTTACTAATGTTCTTTTAAGAAGGGACCTCACTTGAAGCTCAACCATCCATATCAAATATATTGCGTTGTCAATTGTTTCTATCTTATACTTGCATTCCTCTTTCGCTTCCCCCTTTAAGGGTGTACTTATACCATTATCTGATTATACTTTGTCCCATGTCCCTATTTCCAATCTCAATCAGGCAACACTTTTATTTCAACGATGAGTGTCCAAAGTTCTCTTGAAATATTATCTTATCCCAACCTATATCATCTGTTTCCTTTGATGAATTTATAATACACCATTTGTTCCTCAAGCCTACCGTCTTTGTCCCTTAAGGATTTCACTATTTTCGAGGTGAAGTCATGTGCACGCAATGATACCCTTTATACCTTATGCCCTTTTACCCTTGTTGTGTACCCAACACTGGCTTCTAACTTACTCAAAAACATATCAAGTTCGTCTTAATAATGGTCTTATCTTATCACCATGTCGTCGTACTACACCTTTAAGTTCATAACTATATATTCCCCTTTCATTCCATTACGTCTATTTTGGGTGCTTCCGTTAGAATTCCTTTATCATTTCTCCCGTCTCTGTCTATCTTTTATCCTACACACTAGGAATCTTATGCTACCTCCGTATCATTCGGAACACATTACTTCCGCATAATCCTTTTCTCATTTTCGAAAGGTATTCTGTTCACCCATGTTTATTCGTATCATACCAGTTATTCCCTAGCATTCATTCTACCTCGTTACTCATCTTTCTATAACTTGGTCTTTCACAGTCCCATCACTTATAGTACTCGTGTCCTTGGCTACACATGTTATGATTTATTACTACACGGTTATCTCGCTCTCTTCTTATTTCCCTCTTTCAATTAACTCCTTCTTTTCTGGTGCTCGCTATCATTTTCGTTATCATATAACCTTCATTCTAAACTTTCCCTACAGAACTTGATAAGTCTCTCTTGCTCGTTCTACAACTCGCTTTTCTGTTTCACACTTGCCCTTATACTCTAATCACATAGATCCTGTCATATCTTTTAATCACTTCCTCACTAGGCTTTACTCATTTTCATAACAATCCTCATTATATTCACATTATATCCTGTTCGTATTCAATCCTATAGTGTAACACTTCTTAACCTTATTCATAATTTTAGTATAGGCTGATTACACTCAGTGGAGTAAGCGTACTTAACCTTTTACCATATCGACATCAACCTCCTAATTATTATTGTTATAGCCCATAGTTCGTACATCCGGATGTTGCGAGACAATGGTGAGAAATTAAGGACAAGACTATGTTCTGAAATAATTTTAATGTCGGAGTTGTTAGGAATATTATTTATGAATATTGGTATTGTGGAAATATTGAGAAAGGCTAAGGGCAAGAAGAGAAATTCGCAAAATGGCCGTGAAAATAATGTGGAAGGTTAGGGACAAAATGGTAATATTAAGGAAAGTCGAGGGTAAAATAGTAATTTCACCAAGTTCTAGAAAAAGTCTTGAAAAGGGGCCAAAGCTTATGTGGCAAGATACTTAGTCTTCTTTGATTGAATTTTTATGAAATTTCAAGAGAATTCTAGGAAATAAAAGAAAAGAAAATTCTAGAAAGAAAGAAAGAAAGAGAATGAAGGGAGGGGCATGTGCCCCTCACATGCATGTAATATATATGCATATATATATAAGAGGGGTGTTCATATTTTGAGAAGAAGAGAAAGAAAGCAAGAAAGAAAAAAAAAAGGAAGGAGAAAAGCCTATAGGCCATTCGGCCATGGCAATTCCTACAACAACTTTGGGAAAAATTCTATTCAAAAATTATTTCCTACTAATTGAAGGGTCTCTAGCAAGGTGAAGTGATGATTGGTACAATGAAACACATATTTTTGGAAGTCACAAATCTTAGTCAAGGAGGAAGATAAGAAGAAAAGGTAAGAATTCATCTTTCTTTATGTACTATGAATGATTTGTATATGTTGTAGCATGAGGAAATGGATGAAATTCATGAAAGTATGAATGACATGTTGTAAGTGCATGTAGAAGCTTGGCCGAATATGTGTGTGATGTTGTAGGAAAGATTGAATTAATTTTATGTGACATGTTGTTTGTTGTTGTGGCCGTGTGATTGTATGGTTGTGTATGTTGTGGTGTGTAGGAATGAGTGAAATTCATAAAAAATATGGACTATATGTTGAGGCCGTGTGGTTGTGATATAGATGGAAGAGAATGAATCAATTTCCTTAAGCATTTTGGTTGTTGTTACAATGAAATCTATGATGAGAAATAGAAGATTGATAATTCTAGCTCAAGTTGTGGTTGTCGGAAAGTTGTTTATGTGTGAAGTGATAAATTAATATGATTGTTGTGTGGTGTGGATGGTAGTTATAGCCGTGTGTGTGTGTGTGTGGTTGCATGGAAAGAAATGAACACATTTTACTTAGTCTTGTGTTAATGTTGGAATGTATAGAGAAGGATGGAAATGCATGAAAATGTATACGAAGTTGTTAACCGAATAGTAGGCGATTTGGTAAGTTAAGGTAAATTGATGTAATTTGACATTGTAGTTATTGTCGTTATGGATCATGTAATGTAGAATGAAGGTTGTGGTTAAAGCTAGCGTACATGAATGACAATGAGACGTATGGTTGTTGTTGAAATAGAAGGTTTCGGATGAAGTAGTGTGTTGATTAAGTTGTTGGAAGATTATGTGAATTGAAGTGAATTGAATTGAATTGGATACTGAAGTGCTGCTAGAATGATTGTTGGTATTGTTGATAGTTTGGCCGGGTTGAATTCCCGGATTGTTGTTGATTTAAATTGGCCGAGTAGATTCTCGGGGGTGGTATATTTACGGGGAGATGCGCCGAAATTTCGGAACCATAAGTAATTGAACTTGAAAGGTTAAGACAAGTATATGTCGATGAATCTAACGATAGTGTCGATCTTCTTGAATGTAGACTAACAAGTTGGACGAATAACGTAGCTAGTAGGCGGTGCGAGGTATGTTAAGGCTAAGCTCTTTCTTTTTATGGCATGAATCATATGGTGTAATCTTGTAAATGCTCCCAGAACGTCCTTATCTTCAAAAGTTAGAAATTATGATTTTAAAGTATGACTTTTCTCCTTAAAAGTTTATAAATGTTTTCAAAAATATTCATTTTTCTCCAAAATCCAAGTTTTACGTTTTTGATAGTTCTTACGACTAAAACGACGACTATGGTCTTATGATGGCAATGACGATGTCCAGTATGAGAAAATGTCCATGATAAATATGGTGGGAATGTGTTCCTACTATGAATGTGATGACATGAGAATATGAAGTTATTTCTTGATTTTCTTAATTGCATTTATGGATAATGACTATTTCAAAGGGTCCAAAGTATATGAAACGACACCCCACGATCCTGTTTTTTCCACTAAGATCTTCTCTCAAATGTTATCTTCATTGATAGTCTCGCCTTAAACTACTCGTCCCTTCAAGGTGAGACAAAGCGCCCTGGTTAATCCATAATATAATCGTAGGTCACCGACCTTACGTCACTAATAAGACACACGACTTTCCTTGGGCTCCCAATGCATGCTGTTTATATGATACATGTACCGGGGAATGGGGAGGGCAATGTTTCCACGATTCGGTGGATTCCATCCGGAGCGGGATGCCGGACGCGGGATATGGGAGAAACGTACGCGGCGTACGTTTATGTGATGTATGATATATATAATATGATATACTTGGGCCTTGGCGGGGAGGGGGGTGGGAGGCGATGAACTCGGCGTCCGTAAATGTGAGTAAAATGTGGATTTTCCGCAAGGTCACTCGTATTACATGTACAAGAATAAGAAACACCGTGTTCAGAAAAAGAAAAAGAAAAAGCTAGGCATGCACGGCCTCGCCCGAGTGGTACTCACATGTATGTTACTCCTTTTAAATGCAAAGCATGTCTATGTTTCCATACGGTTATTACTGCACGAGCATGACTTTACATGGGATATGTTCCATATGTACGGATACGACTTCCCATGACATGTCTCGTGTATGCGTAATCTCTCTTTACATGATATGCTCTACACTCTTACTATGTTACTATTCATGCCTTACATACTCAGTACATTGCTCGTACCGACCCCTCTTCTTCGGGCTGCGTTTCATGCGCGCGGTACACCCGGACGGATGAAGTTAATATAGAAGATGTTTCGGCGAAGTTGGCAAGCTCCATTTGGCACCGGGAGTGTGCCGAGTCGCGTGCTATGCCATGATGTCTTGTTTGAGTTAGAGACTTTGCGGAGACAGTCGTGGGTGCCGAGGTCACTCGGTTGGCTTTATTATGAGTACGAGTTTTGCACTATGATACGATTACACACTTTATTTTATTTGTTTTAAAAGCAACAAAGGAATATTTCAGCAATCTTATTATGCATACTTGACGTAGAGATTTCAAAAAAAAAAATTCACGCATGGAGTAAGAGTTAGAGGGTTCGCTCGGCCCTAGGTAAGGGTCGGGTGCCCATCACACCCTGATCAAGATTGGGGTGTGACAAAGTGGTATCGAAGCGAGGTCGGTCCAAGGGTTGTACTGCAAAGTCGTGTCCGGTAGAGTCCTGTTTATGGGTGTGAAGCCGGCCACATTTATAAACAGGAGGCTGCGGGGCATTTAGGAATTGTTGACCTTCTTTCTGTCTTAGATCGTGCGATAGAGCCAAGTCATAGGAAGGAGAAATTCCTTATATAAGTCTCCCGTACGACGGAAGAAGCGGAGAAAGAAAATACTACGAATAAGTAAAACATGAGATGTGTTGTTTTGGAAAGGTTATGGATTTGGGCGTGGCGATGAAGGTGGGATCGCTACCATCGGGAATCTGGAAGTCCAAGCCAGAAGGTAGCCATACGCACAGGCGGAAGATAAACATTGGAAATCATAAAGGGCAAAACGGTAATTATAAAGGAAAGGACGTGTTACGAAAATATTTCAGAACCCGTAAGGCTTCGACTTGCTCCAGAACATGTAATAAAGGTCATACGAGGAAGCAGACGCGAAAATATCAGCGTTAAGGCACTGGATTTCACCAAAGTTTCGAGGTTAAGCGTGCTCAGGTGGGAGCAATTCCATGATGGGTGACCCCCCTGGGAAGTTTACAAGAAATTCCATAGATTGAGACATAAGAGACAAATGAAGAGCTGGGATAATCTAAGGAAAACTAGGATATACAGAATGGTTGGGGACTATAAGAAGATGCGTAAGACGGGACAGACTACCTCGGTGAAGGGACAGGAGGCACATCACAGCCCTAGAATTAGGATAGGCTTGAACGGTGGTTGGAGGTATTCGACGGGCTAGTTCTTTGGTAAAAGTATATATATGTACATATGGACGCGTAGGGTATTCGCGTATGGTTGTATCGGAGGATATGTAAGTCCCAACAACCGAAGCTACGGTATAAAAGGCATCAACCAAGTAAGGATACCGAAGTTTGAGTAAGAACTCAAAGTAGGCGTGTGGAAAGGGATAGAGTGCGGTAAAAGGAAACTGGAGAGGAGTGTATGAGGTTTGAGGACTGATTTCGCTAAGTGAAGCTAAAGGAATAGTGACTGCGACGAGGGAATGTAAGATAAAAGAAGGAATATAAAGGAATAGATATGTGGCAACATGGACATAGTTAAAGGTTCGACGAACAAGGATAGGAAGAGTAAAAATAGTAAGGATTTTGTGCTAAGGACAAAAGTAGTAGAACGCTTGAGAGATATGGACACACAGCTACAGCATAATTGCGCAGTTAAGGAAGGACTACGAACAAGTGAACTAAGGGAGTGAAAGGACGAATAGCGAATGAAAATGTGGACAAAAGGATGACATAGATGGAAGGAAAAAGAAAACTTAAGATAAAAAGTTTCCGAGATGTCAGGCGCGGAGTTAGAAGGAGGATGAGAGGCAAGGTATAAACGGAGACCTTATAGAAGGACTGTTGGTATAAGGAGCCCCTTAGAGGGGGGAGATCATATTAGAAAGGGATCATCATGATTTCAAGTACCGGAAAGAGGAAACCTATGACACGAAGAAAGAACTCATGAAAGATCAAATGGTTTCATTACGACAATAAGAGACGGGCGTAAAGGAAAGGGGCAGCTATAAAACGGGACCCCCCCCCCCGAAGTACTACGAGACTTTATAAGGTCAGTTGAACATTCGAGGACGAATGTTCTAAGCGGGGGGAGGATGTTATAGCCCATAGTTCGTACGTCGGATGTTGCGAGACAATGGTGAGAAATTAAGGACAAGACTATATTCGAAATAATTTTAATGTCGGAGTTGTTAGGAATATTATTTATGAATATTGGTATTGTGGAAATATTGAGAAAGGCTAAGGGCAAGAAGAAATTCGCAAAATGGCCGTGAAAATAATGTGGAAGGTTAGGGACAAAATGGTAATATTAAGGAAAGTCGAGGGGTAAAATAGTAATTTCACCAAGTTCTAGAAAAAGTCTTGAAAAGGGGCCAAAGCTTATGTGGCAAGATACTTAGTCTTCTTTGATTGAATTTTTATGAAATTTCAAGAAAATTCTAGGAAATAAAAGAAAAGAAAATTCTAGAAAGAAAGAAAGAAAGAGAATGAAGGGAGGGGCATGTGCCCCTCACATGCATGTAATATATATATATATATATATAAGAGGGGTGTTCATATTTTGAGAAGAAGAGAAAGAAAGCAAGAAAGAAAAAAAAAAGAAAAAAAGGAGAAAAGCCTATAGGCCATTCGGCCATGGCAATTCCTACAACAACTTTGGGAAAAATTCTATTCAAAAATTATTTCCTACTAATTGAAGGGTCTCTAGCAAGGTGAAGTGATGATTGGTACAATGAAACACATATTTTTGGAAGTCACAAATCTTAGTCAAGGAGGAAGATAAGAAGAAAAGGTAAGAATTCATCTTTCTTTATGTACTATGAATGATTTGTATATGTTGTAGCATGAGGAAATGGATGAAATTCATGAAAGTGTGAATGACATGTTGTAGCCGTGCATGTAGAAGCTTGGCCAAATATGTGTGTGATGTTGTAGGAAAGATTGAATTAATTTTATTTGACATGTTGGATGTTGTTGTGGCCGTGTGATTGTATGGTTGTGTATGTTGTGGTGTGTAGGAATGAGTGAAATTCATAAAAAATATGGACTATATGTTGAGGGTAGTGTGGTTGTGATATAGATGGAAGAGAATGAATCAATTTCCTTAAGCATTTTGGTTGTTGTTACAATGAAATCTATGATGAGAAATAGAAGATTGATAATTCTAGCTCAAGTTGTGGTTGTCGGAAAGTTGTTTATGTGTGAAGTGATAAATTAATATGATTGTTGTGTGGTGTGGATGGTAGTTATAGCCGTGTGTGTGTGTGTGTGGTTGCATGGAAAGAAATGAACACATTTTACTTAGTCTTGTGTTAATGTTGGAATGTATAGAGAAGGATGGAAATGCATGAAAATGTGTAGGAAGTTGTTGTAACCGAATAGTAGGCGATTTGGTAAGTTAAGGTAAATTGATGTAATTTGACATTGTAGTTGTTGTCGTTATGGATCATGTAATGTAGAATGAAGGTTGTGGTTAAAGCTAGCGTACATGAATGACAATGAGAATATATGGTTGTTGTTGAAATTGAAGGTTTCGGATGAAGTAGTGTGTTGATTAAGTTGTTGGAAGATTATGATTGAATTGAATTGAATTTAATGGATTGAATGATGAAGTGTTGCTAGAATGATTGTTGGTATTATTGATAGTTTGGCCGGGTTAAATTCCCGGATTGTTGTTGATTTAAATTTGGCGAGGAAGTTAGATTCTCGGGGTGGTATATTTCGGGGAGATCTTTGCATAAAGAAATTCGGCAAGACCATAAGTAAATGAACTTGAAAGGTTAAGACAAGTATATGTCGATGAATCTAACGATAGTGTCGATCTTCTTGAATGTAGACTAACAAGTTGGACGAATAAGCGTAGCTAGTAAGGCGCGGCGCAGGTATGTTAAGGCTAAGCTCTTTCCTTTTATGGCATGAATCATATGGTGTAATCTTGTAAATGCTCCCAGAACGTCCTTATCTTCAAAAGTTAGAAATTATGATTTTAAAGTATGACTTTTCTCTTAAAAGTTTATAAATGTTTTCAAAAATATTCATTTTTCTCCAAAATCCAAGTTTTACGTTTTTGATAGTTCTTACGACTAAAGCGACGACTATGGTCTTATGATGGGAATGACGATGTCCAGTATGAGAAACTGTCCATGATAAATATGGTGAGAATGTGTTCCTACTATGAATGTGATGACATGAGAATATGAAGTTATTTCTTGATTTTCTTAATCCCATTTATGGATAATGACTATTTCAAAGGGTCAAAGTATATGAAACGACACACACGATCTACGATCCGTGTCTTCACAATGTTATCTTCCATTGATAGTCTCGCCTTAAACTACTCGTCCCTTCAAGGTGAGACAAAGCGATCCCGGTTAATCCATAATATAATCTGTTATATCTCGCATTTCGCACGTCGGAATATTTTTAAGTTGGTTGCGAAGAATTATGGACGAGGTTATCTCTCGACTTTGTTTTACGACAAATGGATTATGATTTTGTTGGAAGGAAGCATTAAGGAAAATTTGGGACTAAGAATGCATTATGAGAAAATTTAAAATTCATGAAATGAGAATAAGGTGGGCATGGCACACATGGAAGCTTGAAATATAAATGTATGGAATTAGATGACATGTGATCATATAAGTCATCTTTTTATTATTCAAAGGAATTTCTAGAAAATGGAAGAAAGTTGGAGATAAACAAAGGAGGGGAAAAAAAAACGGCCAAAGGGAGCACATGACCAGGCATGTGCCCATAAATGTATATATATATATATACAAGTGAGGACCATGGAAGACATATATTTTCATTCTTCATCCTAGAAATTTCAAGAAACTTGAGAAAGAAAAGAGTGAGGAGAAGTCACGGCTAAGGGGCTGGCCGAACCAGCCCCATGGAGTGATCATGGAAAAAATATCTTCTTCATGTTTTCCTACTAATTGAAAGGCTCTCGTCGACGTGGAGCGGTTGTTGGAGCAGAAAATCATCCGTTGGTGCCATTACTACTCCTAAGCCGAAAGAAGGAGTTGAAAGGAGAAGGTGAGAATTAATTTCCTTTACATGTTTGGTGAACGTTTATGCATGTTGTGATATGTAGAAACAAGTGAAACTCATGAAAATATGGAGTATTGTGTTGTGGCCGTATGTAGTATGTTGTGGCCGTGTGAGTGTGTTGTTGTGTACAAGTGATGAACTAATTGTATTTAGCATGTTGGATTGTTGTATTATGAATGGTTGTGCATGTTGTAATGTGGAGGAATGAATGGAATTCGTGAAATTATGGATGTTGGTATGTTGGTCGAATGGTGGCTGATTTGTGAAGGAAGAATGAATCAAATTTATTTAATGTTCCTAGCTATTGTTGTTGAGAATTATATGGTGAAATGAAGGTTTAATGACTTATGTTGGTGTTGCAATTGTTGTGGGCTGTTTTGAAAGTTAACATGATTCTAATATGTTCTCTTATATTTATGAAGCTAATGTGGAAAGGTATGGAATTGTTGACGTAGTATGAGAATTGGAAGGAAAAAGAAACGCATTATTGTCGTATTCATTAAGTTGGAAGATTTCGGGGTTGCATAGCATATTGTTGAGTTGTCTTGAAATATTGTGCGAATTGCTTAGAATGCGTTATGAATTAATTATGGATGTTGTCTTTATGATTATTGGTTTGGTTGTTGTTGAAAAAATTGGCCGAGTTCAATTCTCGGGGTTGATGGATT
>NW_026718250.1:0-12368 GCF_029784015.1 Lycium ferocissimum
GCCAAGTAAGAAGATAAGTGGAAAAGGTAAGGTTTAATCTTCTTTTACATGTGTTATAAGTGGTTTGTGTATGTTGTAGCATGTAAAAAATGAATGAAATTCATGGAAGTGTGCGTGTTGATGTTGAAGCCGTGTGAATGGCTTATGGCCCAGGTGTAGGTGTATGTTGTGTAGGAGTGATGATTTAATTCTATTTAGCATGTTTGGTTGTTGTAGTGTGTTGAAATGGATGAGAATCATGAAGTTGGTAGGTTGGGGTGGTGGCCGAATATGTCCTCCCTTGTATGCCAAGGAATGAATTAATTTTGTGTAGTATTTTGGTTGTTGGTGTTATGGGTTCTATGTTGATAATGAAAGTTTAATGATTCAAGTTGAAATTGTAAGTGTCGTGGGCTGATTTGGAAGTAACGTGATTTTAATGTAGATTTCATATTTATGAAAATGACATTGTTAACGTGTGGGTTGTTGATGTAATTCATAAAATTGGGAGAGAAGAATGTGTTGTTGTTGTTGTTCTCGGGTTTGGAATGATTTCGGGTGGAGTGGAGTTTTGGTTGGGTTGTTTTGAATATTGTGTGGGTTGTTTAAAGTGTTCTTGAATTTTGTTTGAATGATCTCGGATTAGTACTTGAACATGTGAGCGTTGATGTTGGTTTGAATGTATGTAGTTGAATTGAATATAATTGGAATGTTGTCGAATTATGTAGAAAAGAGTTACTAACGTTAGAATGCGTTTTGAATTGATTATTGATAGTTTGTAAACATGGTTGTTGGTATTGTTGTTGATGATTTGGCCGAGTTGAATTCTCGGGGTTGTTGGTTACGGGGGGAAACGCTAAAGGTATGTGGAATTAAGTGCTAGCTTGGGATTGGATTCCTAAAATACCTATAGCTAATGTTTGGTATTTAATGACGTTATTGTAGATCTTGGGAGCCCGAGACTTAGGTTTGGATTAGCTTTGAGAGCGGACGAGGTATATAGCTTCTAACCTTTCCTTCTTTGGCATGTCTTAGTTGTAATAGGCTATGACACGAGCCTCGGGGTAACTTTTCTTGCGATTGCGACATGTCTACGGTCTTATTCATCTCTTAATGTTGGCCTTCTTAATGTAGTAGAATTATGGTCCTTATGTCCTTGGTATGATTGGATTTAAAATGTTGCGTAAAGATTTTTGTTCTTAAAGGATTTCTAGTCTCATAATGATAACTTTCGTAAAATGAGAACGAATCGCCTCGATACGCTCGTAGATAGGTTCGAGCGTATGATGACTCTACTTTCATAGGCGGGCCGGTTGGGTTGATACTTGTCCCGTGGGTCCCGCGACTTTCCTTTGTATAGTTCGACGACTTTTGAAAGAACTTAGTATGGTTATCATCCCGACCCCAAGTATGGTTAGTTTACTTATCTATACGATTTTATCATATGGTTGCTACTCGCCCGCTCGTGTCTATATATCTTTGATGTCATGTTCGTGCGCACTATGATATATTCCGAAGTATGATGTGGTTACTCCTTGTGATACGTTATGATGTGTGGAATATCGGGTTTATATTTTCCCGTGTTATGAACGTCGGGTTATTTGCCGAGGTGGGGCCCACACGTCGAGATATTTTTGGAACATCTGAGAAGTCATATGAATTATATATGTAAAGTTAAACACAACTCATGAAGGACCCTTGGGTCAAATCAAAGTGGAAACCCTCCAAACGAATATTCTTAAGAAAACGTTTTCAGTGACCTGACTTCGAGGGGCAAAAACGGCATTATAAGTTTGGAATTTGGAAAAATACCGAGAAATAGAAGTTGTAGATAATTGAATTAGCTTTCCAACCATAGGTCGTGGGTTCCCAGGCGATATCTGTACAAGGAGATATGAACGTTTTAAGGTCGAAAGGTCAGTGGGCTAGGCCCAACTCGTGACCAACCGGATTGGCCCAAAAATGGAAAGAAAAATTTAGGGCCCAATAGTGAGGTGGCCGGCCATAATGGCCCAACCCATGGGTTTTGATTAATTTGTCATGTGATAAATAAGGTGGAAAGGATCATTTATCCATTAGAAACATCAAGAACAAAAACAAGAACAAGAATAGCCACAAGAAGAAGGCCATTCGGCCTTGGTGTGCAAATTTTTGCCCATAAAAATCTTGGTCCAAAATTATTGTCTTGTGATAATCCTACTAATTTGAAGGTCCTCTACAACATGGTGCAATTGTTTGGGAAGAAAGAGTGCTTGTTTCTTCAATATGACAACTTGTTTAAGTGAAGAAGATTAAGGAAAAGGTAAGGATTCATTCCATGTATTTATGTTATGAAGGTTTATTTGTGTTGTAGTAGATGGAAATGAGTAGAATTCATGAAAATATGGAAGTTTGTAAAGTGGGTGTGCATATGCATGTGTGGCCGTGTGTGTGTAGTAATGTATAGGTGTGATGAGTTAAATTGTATGTTGTCTTCTAGTTGTGTAGGATGGAATGTATATTGAGAATGGAAGTTGAATGAATTTGATGGAAGATGGAAAAATTTGAATGTTAGCCGTGTGGTGTTTGAAGTTGGAATGAGAATGAATTAACTTGGTTTAACATGTTTGTTGTGTTGTGGTGATGCTTGCAATGTAAATAAAGGTAAAATAATGTGAGTTTGCAATTACATGGAAAGTAGAAGTTTATGCCGTTTTAGTGTGATTTTATGACATTATGGAAATGGAGTTGTTAAGGTGCAAATTATGATGATTCTTGATGAATTTGGGATATGGAAACATGTTATGAGTAAGCGTGTTAAAGATTAGAAGTTTCGGATGAATTATGACTTTGGTGGAAAGTTGTATATTTTGTATATCGTATGCATATTTTGTACAAATGATATGAAATGTTTCTAAATTATATTGTGATGATCATGGTTAATGATGAATGTGAAATCCTTGAGATTTGTTTGGAAATTTGAAATTTGAAATGGAAGTATTGCTTTATGTAGAAAAGAAGAATATTGACGTTAGAACCATTTGGTGTGATTCGTGATAACTTTGGTATTGTGGGCTGTGTTGTTGATATATATATTGAGCCGAGCTAAGTCTCGGGGGTGTTAAATGTATAGGGGAAGTGCTGCCGAAATTTCGGTAGGCAAATATGAAGTTAAGTGAATTCTTAAATCTTGAAATTCCTAATTGGTAACTTTGACCATTTGTAGATTTTGGACGAAACGGGATTTGAGTTTTGACGAGCGTGAGACGCTTATAAGGTATGTAAAAGCTATCCCTTTTCTTCTTTTGGCATGTCCTAGACATACTAGGTTAAAAATTGGAACCTCGGGAATAACTATGCTCTTGGAAACCCGAGTTTAATTTTGAGTACTATTCATTCAATTGCAATTGAATCAAAATCCCTCTATTTGGTGAAAAGAGTGCGCAAACCCTTGTAACCTTCGCAAATGTATTTGATTCGCTCCGAAACTCTTATGAATGATCTTGGGGAGCCTAATGTTTGCAATTTAGGTCCGCCGCCTCAACTTGACTCGAGGTGGGCCCGCAAGTCCCGAGAAATTTCCTTATTTGGTTTCTTTGTCTTATTTTCGTATGATATGAAAAGGAAACATTTACTATGACTCTAAAGTCCGTTTGAAATATAATATTTTGTCTTTGTTAGTTGAACGTTTTTTTTTTCACTATGAATGATACGGAATCTCCTGAGAATGATCTACGATGTATTTTTCGAAAAATAGTTAACTTAAAAGTCCGAAATTTTTGTATACTAATTCTGATTAACTCGACACTCGTTTTGAGCCTTCTGATACTAATGTATATGTATATGAATATGAAATTAAGTGTCGAGTCCCGAAATCTATTTTTGATATGCATATGGTTTGCTCACTACTCCGCTCGTGCCTTGATTATGATTTCGTTCGCCGGTTCCGGGCCGGTTTGTGATCGTGCGCGCTATGATAAATTCGGCGGTATCGTGTTACGGTTCCGAGACCTCGCCATAGGGCCGGGTTCCGTTTATGGAGTTATCTTTGTGATATGGCTTGTGATATGTACGATGATATGATATGTTTGATGATACGATATGTTTGATGATACGATATGTTGTGTTCGGGGTGTACGGAGATTTGAAACCTTCGGAGTATCTTTGTGTTGTGGCACCGGCGTCGGAGTGGTGACCACGTTCGAGCTTTATGCATGATTTTCTATTTGCATTATGTACATATGTCCCCAGTACAGGTTTGATGTATATTGATCCGGTATTCTTTCTCTGTACCTTTCATTTCAGTTATGGTTTGGATTTCTGTACTTTATGCTTTACATACTCAGTACATCTTTCGTACTGACCCCCTTTCTTCGGGGGCTGCGTTTCATGCCCGCAGTACGAGAGGTTCGTGATTTGCCGGTGTAGGCCACACGATACTGCCATTATAGAGTGCTCCCTTCGATCGGAGCCCACATTTGGTATATATGTTTTGCTATGTATCTTTTTGTACATTTGTATTTGTACGGGTACGGCGGGGCCACCGTCCCGTCATATGTTCGTGTGTTGTTCCGTTTGTAGAGGCACGTAGTCATATATGTGGGTCATGGGTCACGTATGTGTTCGTTTGTTTATGATTGCGTCTTAACGCGGTCCCGTTCGTTACTACGGCCAAGTCGGCCAAATTATTTGTATGTGTGTATATATGTTCGGCGATGTATATTCCGCCGCCTCTCCGATTTTGATATGATATTTTTGTACGCGCGACCGCCTAAGACGGTATTTATTTTTCATTACGCTATAAATGATGCGTATGATATTTGAATCAAGCCATATTATGATGATTCGATATGAAAGTCGTTTGGGTGTCCAAGTAGGGGCGCCGATCGCGGCCACGGGGGCCGGGTCGTGACAAAAGTGGTATCGGAGCGGTTTGTCCTCGGAATGTCTACGGGCCGTGTCTCGTAGAGTCTTGTTTATCGGTGTGTTGTGCACCACATCTATAAACGGAGGCTACGGGACATTTAGGGTGTTGCCTTTCTTTGGATCTTAGATCGTGCGATAGAGCCGTACGCGTAGGAAATGAATTCCTTTCTTCTAATCTTTAATTTCGGCCGAAGAACGGTATCGACACAAGACGGTGATTGATGACGTTGGAAGCTACACGGTACACCGGTAAGCAATGGTATGAAAAAAATGCATGTCGGGTAAGGTATTTGAAGTATGATTGAAATATAAAGTTGAAAATCAAAAAGGAAAGTAAATAGGAAAAATGCCACCGGTGCCATTTGAATTATGTATGTAAGGTAAGTCTCGACACCTTCACATTTTTATTTGAAGTTGTTAGCCCTGTGCGGCTATACTACGATATGATATATATGTAAACATGTTGGCCCTGTGAGGCGTTGTTGGTATTTCCTGCGTGCAGGTTTGGGATAGTAAGAAATACAGAGGAACCTCTGCCCAAATTTTTCTTCCAAAAATTGTAAAAAGGAAAATGAGATATAAGTTCTTAGCATGTCTCAAAAGTCGGTACCGACAGAGTAAATCTATCATGTTGGATTAAAGTTTAAAAAGGCATCCCCCATATCGGCCGTAAGAAGCAACACCTTCATTTTGGAAATTTTATTCCGAGGAAGTATATATATGAGCGACAAAATTGTGATTTATTTAAACGGACTAAAAATACGTTTCGACTACATTTTGCTTTGGAAAAGCCTATGTTGAAGGGCAAAAATGTCCAGCAGTTAAGTTTCACCTTATTGGAAAAATACGACGCGTATGACAAGTAGTTGGGAATTAAATGGTTCGCTTCCCATTCCTATATATGTACATATGGAGATAATTATGTGAAATGAGAACTAAGAAGTTTTGTGACGTTGTCGGACTCTAGTTCCCTTTTGCTGGTAGTTAGATAACGCCTTACAGTAATATTTCACCATTTCCGACGACTGATTGGAGTTGGAATTTGTGGAATAAGAATTTAAATTTGTGGGCTGTGTAGACTTATATATATAGACGAAGGTAAGGGGCGATACGGTACCTATAAGGTCAGAAAAGTGAAAGAATTTTCTCCAGGTCAGGGTGGGACCCGCCACGAGGACGTTTGAAAGTTGTTAAGACCCCGCCTATCTTAAATTACGTGACAAAGGTCGTGCGGGGCGGTTGATGTGACTATACCGGCCTTAACGCACCTAATTGCATTAAAATTGTAAAGTTAAGCGTGCTAGGGCGGAGTAATTTTAGGATGGGTGACCCCACGGGAAGTGTACAAAATTTTCGCAAATATAGATATGAGAGACAAATAGGAAATATGGGGTAACCTAAAGGAAATTAGGGTATGTGGAATAGTTAGCAAACTTTATAGAGGTCGCATGGGTTGCGGCGGATTAGATTGGCGAAAAGGGGAAAAAGGAGCAACGTAGCTCAGAAGCTAGAGTAAGTTGGAACAGGTGATTGAAAATGTCTTGAAAAAAAGAAATGACAGAGTATATTCATATGTATGTGTATGGCTCCTCTTTAATGACTGTGTCGACTGACGGGCGGACCCTAATAGCTAGTGTTGTAATATACGAAAGACATTACGTGGACAGAATTTATGAGACAAAGTGAAAGGTATGGTATAGATGCTCCGAGATAAATTGATGTTGATCTTTCTCTGTAAGTTGAGATTGGAACATTTTAATACAACGACATTTGGAGAGAAGAGAGAGAAATGGAGTAGAATATAAGGGGATCAGAACGTCAGAAAAAGAGTGAAAGTAAGAAACGTAATTAAGCAGAGCCTCAGAAGAGCCGGCGGGCAAAGCACGAAATTAATTGCCAAAAGGGCTGGAATATAATAGCGTAGGGCAAAAAGGAAAACCCACGGTATGGAACGATGAATTATGTGAATATTAAGAAATGCGAATATCGAGAAAACGGGACGACAGATAAGGAACGGGTGTGAAAGAGGGGATGACTTAGCTGAATCTTCCAACAAGGGAGAATATGATTACTAAAAGATAAATTTCTACATTGATTACAGTATTCGAGGACCGGCTATTAGATAAGATTTTGTATTATGTGATCGAGAGTTGTCATCGCCTCGTGATTTTATTAAGGCTTCATACGAGGCTAATCAAGTTATAGATCGCGGAGAAAAGACATGAGTATGGTGTAGGTACAGCCCCTTAAAGGGGGGAAGAACGTATTACGTTAGACTTAAAAACTGTATTACAATACTTTTAAATGTCAAGAAAGGAAACTTATTGACTGAAGGCCCGAGCTTAAGTGTATTTACATACCAAGAGAGTAAAGGGAAAGGATGAAAGACGCCTTAAGAAGATGTTTTTTTTTTTTTTCGCTGATATGAATTGTGATATGTTTATGTCATGATTTAATTCCCTCTATCGAGTAAACGGATCTCTGTACATAAGTGCGCAGTAATATGTTTTAAAGAATAGTAATAAAGGCAAGAAAATGGCTGCAAGCTAGGCTTCTAAAGAGTAATGGAGGGGATTACCAGACTCAACGAATGTTTCGGGTAATGACGAATTATCGTAACAGGAATACCAGTGTTTGGTAGTTTGGAAGCCTTTGAAGGAAAGAAAGAGGTTTGTGAGATACTAGAAAATAGTGTATGAACCACTAGTCGTCTAAAACATAAGAAGATACGCCATGAAATTGTGTGTATTATCGGTATGAAGTGGTGTCTGACCATATTTGTAAACAATCCGCACGAGAGGAATTATTCTACTTATGATTTGGAATTGGCCGCGGTGACTCATGTTTTGAAAATATGGCGGCACTATTTATGTGAAGGCTACGCTGATAATTGTACGGACCATCAGAGTCTCCAGTATATTTTAAGCAAAAAGAAACAGAATTTGCGATAAGGAAGATAGTCTAAATTATTGAAAGATCATGACGTCGATATTTTGCACCACACCGGAAAGGTAAATTTTGTGGCAGACGTTCATAGTCGCAACCTATGGGTAATTTGATCAATGTACATCCAGAAAGGAAGAATTAGTTGTGAAATTTATCAGTCAGTTAGCCGTAGAGTTCGTTTGGACGATTCTGGAAATATTGGGGGTTTCTGTCCGAGAAGATGGTAAACCATCGATTATGGAAAAGGTAAAATAGCGTCAGTTTAAGGACGCTACTCCAATACGGAGCAGAGTTTGTTGGCCAACATTCAAACTGTCAGTAAGTCCAAATCGAGCATTAAGAGCTCGACAGATTTCTACGAGGAACGAAAATTTTGTTTGGAAACGAGAAATGATTAACAGGGACTTCACTATAGATTTACCGCGCACTCCGCGCAGGTACGATTTTAATTAGATTATTGTCAAACGATTGACGAAACCAGCCCAGTCCCTGTCGGATAGAGCTATTTATTCGGTGAGGATTAAAGGGGTAATAGGACTTCACGGAATTCGTATACTGTCATTACCGACAAAAGTGCTCAATGTACGACTAACTTCTAAGAATCGCCCCGGGAAAGGCGAGAACTCAAGTGAGTTATAGTACAGTATGTTATCCTCGGCCCAATGAACGGCCGAGCGTACTATTCAAACACTAAGAAGATATGCCACGGGTTATGTTATTGAGCGCGAGTGAGTCGGCAGAACTTATATATAGATAAACAACGCCGACCGTTAGAATTCTAGATTGATGACTGGCTATCCCTAGAGATGCCACTTATGAAGGGTGTGGTGAGATTTGGTAAAAAGAATAAGCTCAGTCCGCCGTATATCGGACCGTATCAAATTATTTGAAAGATAGGCGAGGTCGCCTATGAGCTAAACTTACCATCTGGTCCGGAGGCAGTACATCCGGTATTCCGTGTATCCATGCTCCGTAAATATGTTAGTGACCCTTCCGGAATATTCTCAGTGGATAATATTTAGATGATGGAGAAGTTGTCCTGTGAAGAACCACCTGTAGCTATTATGAATTGTCAGGCGAGGAGATTGCGTACCAGGGATATATCCTCTGCTAAGGCATCCTCGCTTGCTCCCTATACTCACAGGTAATGAATTTCTAAATCTGTTATATTGATTGACGGATGATTGATGTGTGCTAGTTATGAAAAGGAACTCCCCCGTTATGCTTATGAGACCTTATAAGGCTAATTTAACATTCGAGGACGAATGTTCTAAAGGGGAGGATGTTATATCCCGTACTTTTGAACGTCGGGTTATTTGCCGAGGTGGGGCCCACACGTCGAGATATTTTTGGAACATCTGAGAAGTCATATGAATTATATATGTAAAGTTAAACACAACTCATGAAGGACCCTTGGGTCAAATCAAAGTGGAAACCCTCCAAACGAATATTCTTAAGAAAACGTTTTCAGTGACCTGACTTCGAGGGGCAAAAACGGCATTATAAGTTTGGAATTTGGAAAAATACCGAGAAATAGAAGTTGTAGATAATTGAATTAGCTTTCCAACCATAGGTCGTGGGTTCCCAGGCGATATCTGTACAAGGAGATATGAACGTTTTAAGGTCGAAAGGTCAGTGGGCTAGGCCCAACTCGTGACCAACCGGATTGGCCCAAAAATGGAAAGAAAAATTTAGGGCCCAATAGTGAGGGTGGCCGGCCATAATGGCCCAACCCATGGGTTTTGATTAATTTGTCATGTGATAAATAAGGTGGAAAGGATCATTTATCCATTAGAAACATCAAGAACAAAAACAAGAACAAGAATAGCCACAAAAGAAGGCCATTCGGCCTTGGTGTGCAAATTTTTGCCCATAAAAATCTTGGTCCAAAAATTATTGTCTTGTGATAATCCTACTAATTTGAAGGTCCTCTACAACATGGTGCAATTGTTTGGGAAGAAAGAGTGCTTGTTTCTTCAATATGACAACTTGTTTAAGTGAAGAAGATTAAGGAAAAGGTAAGGATTCATTCCATGTATTTATGTTATGAAGGTTTATTTGTGTTGTAGTAGATGGAAATGAGTAGAATTCATGAAAATATGGAAGTTTGTAAAGTGGGTGTGCATATGCATGTGTGGCCGTGTGTGTGTAGTAATGTATAGGTGTGATGAGTTAAATTGTATGTTGTCTTCTAGTTGTGTAGGATGGAATGTATATTGAGAATGGAAGTTGAATGAATTTGATGGAAGATGGAAAAATTTGAATGTTAGCCGTGTGGTGTTTGAAGTTGGAATGAGAATGAATTAACTTGGTTTAACATGTTTGTTGTGTTGTGGTGATGCTTGCAATGTAAATAAAGGTAAAATAATGTGAGTTTGCAATTACATGGAAAGTAGAAGTTTATGCCGTTTTAGTGTGATTTTATGACATTATGGAAATGGAGTTGTTAAGGTGCAAATTATGATGATTCTTGATGAATTTGGGATATGGAAACATGTTATGAGTAAGCGTGTTAAAGATTAGAAGTTTCGGATGAATTATGACTTTGGTGGAAAGTTGTATATTTTGTATATCGTATGCATATTTTGTACAAATGATATGAAATGTTTCTAAATTATATTGTGATGATCATGGTTAATGATGAATGTGAAATCCTTGAGATTTGTTTGGAAATTTGAAATTTGAAATGGAAGTATTGCTTTATGTAGAAAAGAAGAATATTGACGTTAGAACCATTTGGTGTGATTCGTGATAACTTTGGTATTGTGGGCTGTGTTGTTGATATATATATTGAGCCGAGCTAAGTCTCGGGGGTGTTAAATGTATAGGGGAAGTGCTGCCGAAATTTCGGTAGGCAAATATGAAGTTAAGTGAATTCTTAAATCTTGAAATTCCTAATTGGTAACTTTGACCATTTGTAGATTTTGGACGAAACGGGATTTGAGTTTTGACGAGCGTGAGACGCTTATAAGGTATGTAAAGCTATCCCTTTTCTTCTTTTGGCATGTCCTAGACATACTAGGTTAAAAATTGGAACCTCGGGAATAACTATGCTCTTGGAAACCCGAGTTTAATTTTGAGTACTATTCATTCAATTGCAATTGAATCAAAATCCCTCTATTTGGTGAAAAGAGTGCGCAAACCCTTGTAACCTTCGCAAATGTATTTGATTCGCTCCGAAACTCTTATGAATGATCTTGGGGAGCCTAATGTTTGCAATTTAGGTCCGCCGCCTCAACTTGACTCGAGGTGGGCCCGCAAGTCCCGAGAAATTTCCTTATTTGGTTTCTTTGTCTTATTTTCGTATGATATGAAAAGGAAACATTTACTATGACTCTAAAGTCCGTTTGAAATATCCTGTGCTGTTAGTTGAACGTTTTTTTTCACTATGAATGATACGGAATCTCCTGAGAATGATCTACGATGTATTTTTCGAAAAATAGTTAACTTAAAAGTCCGAAATTTTTGTATACTAATTCTGATTAACTCGACACTCGTTTTGAGCCTTCTGATACTAATGTATATGTATATGAATATGAAATTAAGTGTCGAGTCCCGAAATCTATTTTTGATATGCATATGGTTTCTCGCACTACTCCGCTCGTGCCTTGATTATGATTTCGTTCGCCGGTACCCGGCCGGTTTGTGATCGTGCGCGCTATGATAAATTCGGCGGTATCTTTGTGTTACGGTTCCGAGACCTCGCCATAGGGCCGGGTTCCGTTTATGGAGTTATCTTTGTGATATGGCTTGTGATATGTCCGATGATATGATATGTTTGATGATACGATATGTTTGATGATACGATATGTTGTGTTCGGGGTGTACGGAGATTTGAAACCTTCGGAGTATGTGTTGTGGCACCGGCGTCGGAGTGGTGACCACGTTCCTGAGCCTTATGCATGATTTCCTAGTTGCATTATGTACATATGTCTCCAGTACAGGTTTGATGTATATCGATCCGGTATTCTTTCTCTGTACCTTTCATTTCAGTTATGGTTTGGATTTTTGTACTTTATGCTTTACATACTCAGTACATCTTTCGTACTGACCCCCTTTCTTCGGGGGCTGCGTTTCATGCCCGCAGGTACAGAGGTTCGTGATTTGCCAGTGTAGGCCACACAGTCTGCCATTATAGAGTGCTCCCTTCGATCCGGAGCCCACATTTGGTATATATGTTTTGCTATGTATCTTTTTGTACATTTGTGACTGTACGGGTACGGCGGGGCCCTGTCCCGTCATATGTTCGTGTGTTCGTTCCGTTTGTAGAGGCACGTAGTCATATATGTGGGTCATGGGTCACGTATGTGTTCGTTTGTTTATGATTGCGTCTTAACGCGGTCCCGTTCGTTACTACGGCCAAGTCGGCCAAATTATTTGTATGTGTGTATATATGTTCGGCGATGTATATTCCGCCGCCTCTCCGATTTTGATATGATATTTTTGTACGCGCGACCGCCTAAGACAGTATTTATTTTTCATTCGCTATAAATGATGCGTATGATATTTGAATCAAGCCATATTATGATGATTCGATA
>NW_026718251.1:0-15288 GCF_029784015.1 Lycium ferocissimum
ATATAGATTGGTTGGCTTCTTGTTATGCCAATGTTGATTGTAGAACGAAAATGGTTCGATTCTAGTTTTTAGGAGAATCAGTTCTAGAGTGGAAGGGTAATACAGCATCTCCAAGGGGTAGGTTTATTTCTTATCTCAAAGCAAGAAAGATGATTGCCAAAGGATGCATTTATCATTTAGTTAAGCTCAAGATATAGAATAAAACCGCAACTCTTTTCGTCCGTTCAGAAATTAATGAGTTTCCAGATGTATTTCTGGACGAACTTCTAAGCCTTCCACCAGAGCGGGAGATTAATTTTTCCATTGATGTGTTACCGGATACTAAGCCAATATTCATTCCTTCTTATAGAATAGTACCTGCTGAATTGAGGAAGTTGAAGGAGCAACTAAAGAACTTGCTTCAGAAAGGCTTTATCAAGCCTAGTTCGTCACCGTGGGAGCACCTGTATTTTTTTTTTTAAGAAAGAAGGATGGCACGTTATGGATGTGTATCGACTACAGTCAGCTGAATAAGGTGACAATAAAGAATAAGTATCCACTTCCAAGAATTGATGATTTGTTTGATTAGTTGCAGGGTGCCAAATGGTTCTCAAAAATAGACTTAAAATCCGAGTATCACTAGGTGAGAGTTAGAGATAAAGACATTCCGAAGACGGCCTTTAGAACCATATATGGTCATTTTGAGTTTTGGGTAATGTCGTTTGGGTTGACTAATGCCCCAGCGGTATTTATGGATTTGATGAACAGTGTATTCAGGCCTTTCCTAGATTCATTTGTGATTGTTTCTATCGATGATATTCTGGTATATTCGCGATCTGAGGTAGAGCATGCAGATCATTTACAAGCAGTCCTTAGAGTTATTTAGGCCCGGGAGTTATATGCGAAGTTCTCTAAATGTGAGTTCTGGTTGAATTCTGTGACTTTTCTAGTGCATATTATTTCATTTTGACGGTATTCGGTGTAGATACAAAAGATTGAAGTGTGAAGACAGCGCTGAGACCACAACACCTACTGAAGTTCGTAGTTGTCTGGGCTTGGCAGGTTATTACATAAGGTTTGTAGAAGGTTTTTCTTCTATTTCTGAACCACTGACGAAGCTGACTCAGAAATCGGATAAGTTTCAATGGACGGATTTTCACGACCCAACCCCGTAGGCCGTGACTAGTGCCCGAGCTGGGCACCCAAACACAATCACTAATCCGAATCACATACAGATAGCTTATACGGACGCAAATATCAAACAACGTCTCGCATCATATCAACTCGTCGCAAACACATCTCAAAACACGACCATATATATATATATATCGAAGCCGTCCAAGGCTATCAAAATGGCAACGGCCCAAAACATGTACAAATGCAAGCCGACAAGGCTTCCAACACGGCGAATGGGGTCGCCCCTAACATATAATATACAAACACACCTATCTGAGATGGGCATAACCCACATATACGTCTACAGACCTCTAAACAGACAAACAGAATCATATGACGGGACAGGGCCCCGCCGTACCCCTGGACAAATACATACAGATGCAACGAAAATAGCATCTGTTTAAGACTTTCCCATCCACTCACTCACTTTCTTTTTCAAACATCAGAGTATTAAGACTTTCCTATCCTTGGCCTGTAACGAAAATAGCGGCTCATCTTCTATCACTTGCACCATTTATTTTCTTACCACCACTCAGGTTTCGGTATCCTTTACTCGATCGGGAGGTCTTGTTTACCGTAGCGCCATCGTCGTTAGGACACATACGTGTCCACTAATACAACCACAAATGAGGCATCATACGCATTCGCGTGTATATACACTGATTATTATCAACCAGCCCATACAATACCTCCAAACGTCATTCAAGCCTGTCCTAATTCCAAAGCTGTAGCGTACTTTCTGTCTCTTTTCTAGTCTGGCCTGTCGCGTGCTACGTGGCCTTTTATGGCCTCCAACCATCTCGTATATCCTAATTTCACTTGGGCTATTCTAATTTTTCATTTGTCTCTCACAACTAAATCTTTGAAATTTCTTGCATACTTCCCGTGGGTTACCCATCTGAGGTCGCTCCCACCGAGCACGCTTAACCTCGAAACCTTGGTGGAATTTGTTGCCTTAATCTTTGGTATATAATCACGTCCACTTCCTCGTATGTCCTTTACTACATAATGCGAGCAAATCGAAGGTTTTACGTATTCGGACATATTCGTAACACGTCCCTTCTTGTACAATAACCGTTTTTGCCCTTTGATCTTCCATATCACCTTCACAAATTCTTATTATTCAAAATAAAAGAAATACCCACAATACCTTACGAGCATACGGCTATACATCACATCCCGGCCATCCTAATTTTCTATTTCAAACCCGTAACAAATATATCCACGTACTTTTTATGGCCTTTCCAGGTCGTCGCTTGCCTTCTTCCGTCGTATGTAAGGCTTACATATGGAATTTCATTTTCCTATGTCTTGGTCTATCGCACGATCTATGACGAAAGAAGGTCAACAATCACTAGATGCCCGTAGCCTCTGTTTATAAATGTGGCGCGCTTCACCATAAAATGTGACTCTCGTACACGACTGCGGAGGCAACCCCAGACGAATCAAGCCTGATACCACTTTGTCACACCTAACCTTATTAGGTGTGATGGGCACCCCACCCTTACTTAGGGCCGACGAACCTCGGACTCTACCGCACACAAAGTCACGCCAAACTTTTTAAATCAAATAAGATAAAATACATAGTAAATTTTCTTTTTCTTGAAATACTCTTTCGTAGCTCCCAAACCGAACAAATCTATAACCATACAAACTTGATACATAACAGAATAGACCGACATATCGGGCCGACGGGAGCCGCTGCTGCATCGACAATCAACACCCACAACGCCCCTGCAAAGTCTCTAACATCCATCCAGAAAGCATATCATACAAACTCTGACTCGGCAACACTCCGGGGAGCAAGTGGGCTAACCAGCCGGGAACATCTTCTCGTAATGGTCGCTAATCATCCGGGGAGTACCGCGCGCATGAAACGCGACTCCCGAAGAAAGGGGGTCACGGAATATGTACCGAGTATGCAAAGTAAAAATCGAAAACGAAATCATAACCGAAGTCGAGTACGAAACAAATATGATAATCGAAATACCAAATGCTTCGCTTTTGAAAAACATTTCTTTCTCATATATACGGAAAAATCAAACATATCATATAACATTAATCCACCGATCATAATCTGTGACTATGGCCTTAATCGCATATCATATCACACACACATACATACACGCGGCCAAGAATCCCGGCACGATACCACATATACACAAATACACATATACACATATGCACATACGCGTGACAGAAAGTATCCGGGTCAATATCACACACATACATGCACATACACATATACACATACACACATACCCCGAACCAAAACCATATGCACACATATCCAGACTCCTATTTAAGCACACACACACTTACCAACATCCGAAGACTCGATAGAACAATCATACTCACGTTGATGCGACACCAAAAACATCGAGTTACGAAAAATATTCCTATCGAATGTTCGTAGCAAGTTATTCGTATTACTCACATCGGGATCCTTATATCGTATTACATATCCAAATCAAAATACTTCTACGTAATACTTATATGAATATTTATGTCGAATGCTAATGTCAGAATACTTATATCAAAATACTTACATCAGAATGCTTATATCAAAATACTTATATCAGAATATTTATATCCGAATGGTCAAAGCAAAACACTTGTATCAAAATTTCCAGATACTTATACCAGAGAATACATACGAATCATAACAAACTCTAATGATAGCCAAAAGTTTTACCCTTAATTATTGTACGAGAAAATCGGTCAAATAGAGCAATACGGTTAGGTCTCAGAATTGTGGGCCCACCTCGGATCACGTCGAGATGATGTACGGAAATTACGGACGTTAAGCTTTATGGAACCACCGTGAAGGTCTTAAAGTAGTTTGGTTCCATTTGTGAAAGTTAAAGATGTTTAAGTTATTTTTTCCAACAAAACATAAAGTATCTAATTCAATTCCATTGAATGAAAAAGGACAAATTTAAGCTCGGATTTCTAAGAGTAGAATCATCTCGAGGTTCCAATCATAACCTATCACATCTAGGACATGCCAAGAGAAAGAAAGGGTAAACCCCATACCCGTGTCGCGACCGACTAGCTATGCTTATTTCTCCAAACTTGTTAATCTACATACAAAAGAATTCACACAATCATTTAATCCATTGTTATTCACTTGTCTCATTTTTCAAATAAATTCACTTATATCTCCGCCGAAATTTCGGCAACATCTCCCCGTAAATACACCGTCTCGAGAATATGGCTCGGCCCAACCAACATCAACAACAACAATACCAACATCAATTATAATGTTTCCATCTCCAAATATCTCATAAACCGCCCACGCTGTTTTCCAACTTTCATAACTATTTAACTAGCCAGACAATCATTTAATCACACTTCCTTCGTAAATAAATCGGTATTAATACAAATAGAAAGAAATTCATATACCTTTATCCCTTTAATATTGCTCAATATCCACTTTTCCATGCTAAATTTAGGCCACCACACGTCGTTATACGATCTTCGCAATAAACTATCTTTTATCCACCGGAATTGGGGAAATTATACAGTTTGGGCTAAAATTTGGTTTGGAAGGGTTGGGAAAACTCTCCAGATTTTGGAGAGTATTTAGGGGTGTTTGGCCTGAAAATAAGGGGTTTACCCCTTTTTATAACGTGTTTGAATCTGCAAGCGAAATGTCTGGAAAAGTGGTCGTAGCCGTTCGCTCTTCCTTACAGCGCGTTCGTCGAACCTTTTTTTCTACCTGGACCTTCGTTCAGTAAAATGGTCATAACTTTTGATCCCAATATCGTGTGAGGACCCACGACCTATGGTTGGAAATCTATTGCAATTATCTACAACTTTTATTTCTAGGGGTGTTCCAAAATTCCAAACTTATAATGCCTTTTTTGCCCCTCCAAGTCAGATCATCCGGAAACGTTCCCTTAAATCGTCCTTTTGGAGGGCTTACACTCATTTTTGGCTTATGGGTCCTTCGTAGGACTTTCTCAACCTTCCATGTACCACTCATACGTCTATTCATATGTATTTTATAACGCTCCGACATGTGGGCCCCACTTGGCGAGCGATAACTTGAGAACTTTTAGTAAGCGTCATATGAACCAATTCACCTCATATGGTCTCCAAATGTCACGTATAGGTTGCTATTACCTTCTTATAGCACAACCCAATTCCGAACATTCTCAAATTTTTGTTCAGCGCGTTCGCCTACACGCGGGGGCGCGTTCGCACTACGCGCGGGGCACGTTCGCGTTTGTATCTCTTTGACCTTCGCGCGTTTGCGCCACTCGGCGGGCGCGTTCGCGCTTGACCGTTTCTTGGCTTGACCCTCAAAATTGTAATGTTCATATCTCCTTACCCCGATGTCCGATTGAGTCTTTTTTGCTTGTTGCGTTGGGAACTAGACTTCCCGAACTTCACTTTCAATTTTTGTTTTCTTCAAAACCCTCGATATACTAGAACATACCATTTCTTCCATTTTAGGCAAAATTTTCGTATCGCACCTTGCCCTCAACATTCCACGACTATCGAATATCCGAACGTACAAAGTACGGGCTATTTAACATCCTCAGCGCCTTTAGAACATTCGTCCTCGAAATGTTCAACTGATCTTATGGGGCAGCTTTGTAGCACTTCGGGTGGGGTTCTTTTATAGTTATTCTTCCTTTTATGTCCATTCTCACGGTACCTTCATTATCAATTCATTCTACTCCTTTCATATATTCTTCTGATACGTCGATATGTTTCAAACTCCGGCCCCGAGCTAATAAATTCCCTTTCTTAACATTTGAAGATGTTGTGATTCCTTTCTAATATAATATGGTCTCTCCCCCCCCCTTTTAGAAGGGAAGTGCTTATCCGTCAACGGTCCTCAGATCCCTCGTCTCTCGACTCGGCGCATAATGTATCGAAAACTTTTTACCGTAAATCTTTCTTTCCCTTTGTGTCTATGTCATCACAAGACTTAATCATTCGTTTGTGTTATGTCCCGTATCCTTACATTGGGACATTGTAAAGCTAAGTGCGACAAGTTAAAGACAAAGCTATTTTAGGGTTCTAGGTAAGGGTTTTCGTCTTCCGATTTCGTTTCTATGCACAAGTTGCCTATGAATTTAGTTTGGTATAAGAACATTATTGGAGAATAAGGATTAATTGACCAAGATTGGATGACTAAGAGATTAAGAACTTTAAATTTCTTCATTAGTGAGCCTAATGGCCGGTGGGGCCCATTGATTTGGCCAACGAGCGTTTGCTGCATCGACAATCAACACCCACAACGCCGTTCGCAAAGTCTCTAACATCCATCCGTAAAAGCATATCATACAAACTTCCGACTCCCAAGAACACCAGATGCTCGGAGCCGCCAACTCACCGGGAACATCTTCTCGTAATGGTCGCTAATCATCCGGGAGTACTCGCGCGGCATGAAACGCAGCCCCCCGAAGAAAGGGGGTCGAATATGTACCGAGTACGTGCTGTGCGCGTAAAACGAAATCATAACCGGTCGGAGTACAGAAAACAAATATGATAATCAGAATACCAAAATACTTCGCTTTCTTTTGAAAAACATTTCTTTCTCATATATACGGAAAATCAAACATATCATATAAGCTGACATTAACCGACCGATCATAATCCAGACTGTCCAGAATCGCATATCATATCACACACACATACATACACCGCGGCCAAGAATCCAGCGGCGATACCACATATACACAGCTACACATATACACATATGCACATACCGCGGCCAAGTATCCAGCGGTCAATATCACACATACACATGCACATACACATATACACATACACACATACCGAAATCCGAAACCATGCACACATATCTCGTACCCGACGGAAAGCACACACACACTTACCAACGTCGAAGACTCAATAGAACAATCATACTCCCCGTTGTCCGACAACCAAAACATCGAGTTACAGAAAATATTCCTATACCGAATGTTCGTAGCAAGTTATTCGTAACATTACTCGCATCAGATCCTTATATCGAGGATTACATATCCAAATCAAAATACTTCTACCGTAATACTTATATCGGAATATTCATGTCGAATGCTAAATGTCGAATACTTATATCAAAATACTTACGTCGAATGCTTATATCAAAATACTTATATCGTAATATTTATATCCGAATGGTCAAAGCAAAACACTTCAGACGTAATTTCTAGATACTTATACCCCGCAGAATACATACGAATCATAACAAACTCGGAATGATAGCCAAAAGTTTACCCTTAATTATTGTACGAAAATCGGCCAAATAGAGCAATACAGCTAGGTCTCGGGACAGGGCCCACCCGATCACGTCGAGGTGGCGTACGGAAATTACGGACGTTAAGCTATGGAACCACCTGTGAAGGTCTTAAAGTAGTTTGGTTCCATTTGTGAAAGTTAAAGATGTTTAAGTTATTTTTTTTTCCAACAAAACATAAAGTATTTAATTCAATTCCATTGAATGAAAAAGGACCAAATTGCGCTCGGATTTCAAGAGTAGAATCATCTCCGAGATTCCAATCATAACCTATCACATCTAGGACATGCCAAGAGAAAGAAAGGGTAAGCCTTACATACCTGTGCCGCGACCGACTAGCTAAGCTTATTTGTCCAAACTTGTTAATCTACATACAAAAGAATTCACACAATCATTTAATCCATTGTCATTCACTTGTCTCAATTTTTCAAATAAATTCACTTATATTCTGCCAAAATTTCGACAACATCTCCCCCGTAAATACACCGTCTCGAGAATATGGCTCCTGCCCAAACCAACATCAACAACAACAATACCAACATCAATTATAATGTTTCCATCTCCAAAATATCTCATAAAACCGCCCCCATTTTGTTTTCCAACTTTCATATCTATTTAACTCAAAGATAACAATCATTTAATCACACTTCCTTCGTAAATAAATCGGTATTAATACAAATAGAAAGAAATTCATACCTTTATCCCTTTAATATTGCTCAACATCCACTTTTTCCATGCTAAATTTAGGCCACCACACGTCGTTATACGATTCTACTTAGCCGAAACTATCCGCATTATCCAGTGATGGAATTGGGAAATTATACCCCGGCTTTGGGCTAAAATTTGGTTTGGAAGGGTTGGGGGAAACTCTCAGATTTTGGAGAGTATTTAGGGGTGTTTGGCCTGAAAATAAGGGGTTTACCCCTTTTTATAACGTGTTTGAATCTGCCGGAACCGTCGGAAAAGTGGTCGGCGCGTTCGCGCTTCATTCCGCGCGTTCGCCCGAACCTTTTTTTTCTCGCCGGACCTTCGTTCAAAAATGGTCATAAATTTTGATCCTGATATTGTGTGAGGACCGACGACCTATGGTTGGAAAGATATTGCAATTATCTACAACTTTTATTTCTGGGGTGTTCCAAAATTCCAAACTTATAATGCTTTTTCCCCTCCAAGTCAGATCATCCGGAAACGTTCCCTTAAATCGTCCTTTTGGAGGGCTTACACTCATTTTTGGCTTATGGGTCCTTCTTAGGACTTTCTCAACCTTCCATGTACCACTCATAAGTCTATTCATATGTCTTTTATAACGCTCCGACGTGTGGGCCTCACTTGGCGAGCGATAACGAGAACTTCTTAGTAAGCGTCATATGAACCAATTCACCTCATATGGTCTCCAAATGTCACGTATAGGTTGCTATTACCTTCTTATAGCACAACCTTCATTCCGAACATGACTCTCAAATTTTTGTTCAGCGCGTTCGCACTACGCGGGGGCACGTTCGCGTGTACCGCCTTTGGACCTCTCGCGCGTTTGCGCCACCCGGCGCGCGTTCGCGCAGACCGTTTTCTTGGCTTGCCCCTCAAAATTGTAATGTTCATATCTCCTTACCCCGATGTCTGATTGAGGTGCTGCTTGTTGCGTTGGGAACTAGACTTCCCGAACTTCACTTTCAACTTTTGTTTTACTTCAAAACCCTCAATATACTAGAACATACCATTTCTTCCATTTAGGTAAAATTTTCGTATCAAACCTTGCCCTCAACATTCCATGACTACCTCAAAATATCCGAACGTACAAAGTACGGGCTATAACATCCTCCCCCCTTTAGAATATTCGTCCTCGAATGTTCACCGAGGATTAGACTGCCGGGGTTCCTTTATATTAAGGATCTCGGCGAGGCACATTATGCCCGATACTTCACGTCGATCAAGATGTTCCATATCTTATATTGGGATGGTTCGATATAGTTGCCTCGTGTCCCACGGTGACGGTTGAATTGAGCACCGAGAAGGGCTATTACGGAGATGGAGATACCGTTGGAAGTGGGAGATCATTAATGGACTTTATTACCGGGGACACGGTATGATTCCATTTGAGTTGATCGGACGAAATCGCCCCATTTTCTTTCATCCTCGGTACCGAGGATTATGCCGAGCTTTATATTAAGGATATTGTGCGACTTCATGGAGCATATCTATTATCTCCGACGGCTTACGGAAGAGATGTTGCGGGACACGGTGTTATTGATTTCGCAGACGAGATAGCTCGGAAGATATGTTGCCGTGTTATTGATTTCGGTGGGCGGGATGATCGTTGCCGCTTGTTGAATTTGCTTATAATGCCTACCACTCCGGTATTCGAGATGGCACCGTACGAGGCGTTGTATGGCGTAAAGTGTAGGTCAGCGATCGGTTGGTTTGATGTTGGGAATCGAGTTGATTGGCCCGGATGTGGTCGGCGGGCAGGTGGATAAGGTGAAACTCATTCGGGAGCGGTTGTTAGTGGCTCGAGAGTCGGCAATCATATGCGAGACAATCGCCGTCGACATTTAGAGTTTCGGATTGGTGATTGGGTATTCCTTAAAGTGTCACCTATGAAGGTGTTATGAGATTTGGCAAGAAAGGAAGCTCGGTCGAGATATATTGGGCCTTATCAGATTATTCGTAAAATAGGCAAGGTTGCCTATGAACTAGTTCTGCCAGCTGATTTGGGAGCAGTACATCCGGTATTCCATGTTTCTATACTTCGTAAATGTATTGGTGACCCTTATAGAATATTTCCGTAGATGATATCCAGTCATGAGAGGAGCTATCTTTGCCGAGGAGCGACCTATAGCCATATTGGATCGTCGGAGTAAGAAAGTTGCGGAATAAAGATATGGCTTGTAAATCGTGGCGGAATAATAACCGGAGGAAGTGACACAGGAAGAAAGAGCAGATGAAGAAGAAGTATCCTCACCTATTTCCGGTACCTACAGGTAATCCAAATTCTTTACTTGACTATGTTGTTTGATGAATGAATTGTGTGTGTGATTGTTGAAAAAGAAACTCCCCCGAATGCTTATAAGACCCCGTAAGATTAATCTAACATTCGAGGATGAATGTTCTAAAGGAGGGGAGGATGTTATATCCCGTATTTGGTACATTGGGACAATTCGGTTTAACTATGATAAGTTAGGGTCCAAACCATTCCGGGATACAAAGTCGGGACTTTTGACCTTTGATTTTGTTTTGAGACATAAGTTGTTCATGAATTTGTTTGCATGGGACATTTAGGAAAATTTGGGACCAAAAGTGATATAATTGGAACTTGCAAATCATGCAAGAATAGCCATGTTGGCCGTGTGAATGGGAGGTGGCTCCCACCCATTTTGTGTCCAATTTTAATTGCTCCAACACATGAGTGTGGGCCCTAGACACATGTGCAACTCTTGTGGAAGCTTAAAAGATGACTTAAAAGTCATCTTTTCCATATTTCAACACTTAGCAAAAAAATATAGAAGTTGAAGAACAACAAGCTTGACTCTCGGCCAAAAGAGCAAAAATTGAGGTCCAATTTTAGCCATCCAAAAATTATTTCTTTGATGCAAAGCCACTAATTTAAGGTCCCTAAGTAACGTGGAAGTGTTGTTCGGGTCATCCAACCATTCGTTGTGTCAATTGCAAACCCTAGGCAAATTGTGGAGTTGAAGAAGAAAGGTAAGAATTGATCATGTTTTATATGTTATAAAGGTTGTATGCATGTTGTAGTATGTTAAAATGGATGAATATCATGAAATATAGTAAGTTGGAATTGAGGCTGTGTATATGGGGGTTTGGCCGTGTGATGTGTATGTTGTGATTAAGTGATGAGTTAAGTTCTATGTAGTATGTTAATTGTTGTAGTGTGAAGAAATGAATGAGAATTATCAATATGTGCATGTTGGTATGTTGGCGAATATAACCTCCAATGTGTGACAAAGAATGAATTAATATCGCTTAATGTTTTAGTTGTTGTCGTTATGAATTCCATGATGAGAATGAGAGTTTAATGACTCAAATTGATGTTGTAATTGTTGCGGACTGATTTGGAGGTTATTGTACATTTGATGTAACTTGTATAATTATGAGAATGACATTGTTAGAATGTGAATTGTTGGTGCAAATCATGATTTGGAAATGAGGAATATGTTATAGTTGAGGCTCTCGGGTTGGGCAGTTTTCGGGTGAGTGGGAGTATTATTTGGGATGTTTGAAATGTTGTATGAATTTCTTGGAATGTCTTTGAATATTGTTGGTATGGGTTCTCAAGTTAGTATTCGAATGTATAAGCGTTGATGTTGGCTTGAAGGTAAGCCGTTAAATTGAATATATTGAAAGTTGTTGAATGATGGAAAAGAGAGTTATTAATGTTGTGTTGCCTTTCGAATTGAATATTAATGTTGCTAGGTTGGTTGTTGTTGTTGTTGGTGTTGATTTGGCCGAGTTAAATTCTCGGGGTTCTATTTACTGAGGAAATCTTTGCCAAATTTCTCGTAGAATTAAGGGCTAATTTGGAATTAAATGCCTAAACGTCCATAGCTAATGTTTGGCATATTATGACGTATTTGTAGACCTTGGAGAGCCCGAGGCGTAGGTTGACATTAGCTTGAATTTGGAGTAGCTTGGAGAGCGTTTGAGGTATGTAAAGCTCAATTCTTTCTTCTTTTGGCATGCCTTAGTTACAAATAGGCTATGACACGAGCCTCGAGGAAATTCTACTCCCGCAATCCGAGCATGTTTATGACTCTTATTCGTTTCTTGGAATTTGTATGTTGATATGATGAAATGTTGGCCTTTATGTCTTTGAAATATTTGATTTTCAACTTTTGCATAAAAAGTTTGTTTTACAAAAATTCCGTAACTACGAACGCCCGTATCTTTCACAGAAAGGCTCGGATTGCCTCGATATTCTCGTAGGTGATTGTATGGTGTATGATGAGTATGTTTTTCATAGGCATTCCCGGCTCGGGTCAACACCCGTCCGTGGGTCCCGCGACTCTTCTTTTTGTAATCCTGACGACTTTTGAAAGAATTTGATTTGGTTATTATTCGGATTCCTAAGTATGGTCATTTTACTTATCATTTGAGTCTATTATAATGATTTTATGCATATGGTTACTCGACTACATTTCTCGTGCATTCTCGTTGTATCTTTCGCCGAGTCCGGGCCGGTTACGTTGTCGTGCGCACTATGATATACTCCGGTGTTATCCGTGTTTATGGTTCACCGAGCCCTCGCCTCGAGGGCCGGTTCCGCTTATATTTGGTGATATCGTGTATGGCATTATGCCGTGTGTGATGTGTGACGGGGATATGGAGATTTGAAACCTTCGGTGTTATGCCGTGTTATGGCGCCATCGACCGCGGCGACCATATTTTTTTCCGTGCCCTATGCATGATTTGTATTTTGAAAGTAAACATTTTGATATTTTGGAAATACATTTACTTTCTCGTACTTACGTATCGATTATGACTCGATTTGTTATTGTATCTTACCTTTGCATACTCGGACATATTTCGTATCGACCCCCCCTTTCTTCGGGTCGCGTTTCATGCCGCAGTACCGACGCACGGTTTGGTGATCCGCCGCCTAGGACACCCATTTCTGCTGTTTGGAGTGCTCCCTTTGTTCTGGAGCCTACATTTTGGTATACACTCGTCCGTTGCATATTTATATATTTGTTCAGGGGTACGGCGGGGCCCTGTCCCGTCATATGATTTTGTTTGTCTGTTTAGAGGTCTGTGGACATGTATGTGGGTTATGCCCATTCTGTACAGTTGTGTTTGTATGCTATATGTTCTGGGCGATCCCATTCGCCGTGGCAGCCTCGCCGGCTTGCGTTTGTATATGTTTTGGGCCGATGCGCCATTTGATAGCCTTGTCGGCTTCTGATTTATATATGGTTGTGTTTGAGGTGTGTCTGAGACAGTTTGATATAATCTGAGACAGTGTTTGATATTTGTGTCCGTATAAGCTATCTGTATGTGATTCGGACTAATGATTGTGTTTGGGTGCCCAGCTCGGGCACTAGTCACGGCCTACGAGGTTGGGTCGTGACACGTATGTCTGGTCGTATATTTGGTCCAGTGGAGTTGCCACTCTGGGCAGGATATACGGTTGAACGTACGGCCAGTATGTTTTATACGACTAGTTTGTTTGGTCGTATAATGCCCAGCTTTTTTCCTAACTCTTTCTCGTCGAGTCGTTTGATCTCCAATCCTTATGGAACCTTCTTAACACTTGTTTAACATCTCATTACCAATCTAAGAGACATTATAACTCTTCTCCAAAACATCATTAATCCATCATTAATTCGATACTCGCAAATCTTGCCCGACACATAACATGTCCCTTGCTTTCCTTGACAACTTTCTTCCCTCACATCAAAATGTCTTTGAAATCTCGATTAGGATCATCAAATGCTATTTCTTACTTATCAAAACATCGTATACATCGTGCCCTTCGTTAGTCTATTCACGGTACGTTAACGAAAAATTTCCGAGGTGTAACATTCTTCCCCCCTTTTGGAACATTCGTCCTCGAATGTTAAGCACTCGGGAATTCTACAAAAATTTCGCCAGAGTTTTCCCTGTAATATAGCACTATCATCCTGTCACAATAGCCCACAATAAACATTGCCTCACAGGGCTACAACACAATAGCAAAATAAGTTGGCCACACATGACCCATATGCATAAAAAGAAAACATACATACCTCATAATCTCGATGTCTCATCATGGATCTCTTTTGGGGGCTGAAACAAGTGCGGATACTTGGATTTCATATTTTCTTCCGCTTCCCAAGTCATTTCTTCTCGGTTGTTATTTCGCCATAAGACCTTAACTGAGGCCACTTCTTTATTTCGAAGCCTCCGTACTTGCCTATCTAATATGGCGATGGGTACCTCTTCATAAGTCAACTTTTCTGTCTCTTGAACATCATTTACTGGCACGATCCTAGTAGGATCTCCAACATACTTACGAAGCATCGAGACATGGAAAACTGGGTGAACTGACTCCAAATTAGGAGGTAGATCTAATTCATAAGCCACTTTGCCTACTTTGCACACAATCTCATAAGGCCTAATGTATCGGGGACTAAGCTTCCCCTTTTTTGCCAAATCTCATAGCGCCCTTCATTGGCGACTCTTTTAAGAATACCCAATCTTTCACTTGAAATTCTAAGTCTCGTCGATCCTTTTTCTTGCCCAATAACGATATTAAGTCTTACATGGTTTGCAAATTTATCCCACTTTCTTCCACGTGGACCATGATAATGGTATTGATTTACATCTCGCAGAGTCTAGATAAATTCAATCCAAGATGTCTTGTCATAGGTGTCCCTTGTCGACTCATTCCGACTTCATAATTTTCAAGAATTTCATAACCCTTTGGATGTCATTGGAAATTCGCTATAACCACAATGATACAAAATGAAAGTTCCAAGGCATGATATTCTTCTGGTAAAATCCCTTTTATTCAATGATCCTATCGAATTCGTAAGTAATCTAACCCACCTCAGGGCTACCATAGGAAACATATAACATATACTTATTTCACATCCAGAGTGATCGTCCTATTTGTCCTTAATGATAATTCCGGCTCAACATTTCGACTTAATTTACCATATATTCTCCACATGTAACCGGACCACCAACGCACTATTCTTGTTTACCCCCTACTCCTCTTTCTATGTATGCCATCGGTTTAATTCTCGATATGTAAATACTTACAGGTTACATAACCGTTCTTGTGTGATTCGTGTATGAACACCTAATCTTATCTGTAACTTCCCTTCCTTTGGTCCGTTCTATTTTACGCATCTCACACATACCAAAACTTTTTTATCTATTCG
>NW_026718252.1:0-13544 GCF_029784015.1 Lycium ferocissimum
CATTCATATTGTTGTATCTTCACTTTTCCACCCTAATTTTATGCCACAACACACCGCTATATCATTCTGCAATGATAACTATACGCTATCTGGATCGGAATTGGAAATTATATCTGGTTTAGGTTAAAAGTTGGTGTGAGAAGGTTGGGGAATTTTCCAGAGGGTTTGGGATGTTTTTGGGTGTCTTTGGTTGAAAAATAGGGGTCCTTCCCCTTTTATAGAACGGTCCAGGTTCTGCCTAGACCGACATATAATTCCTTCAGCGCGTTCGCGTCCCCTTTGGGCGCCTTCGCGCTGGTTTATTTTTTTCTGCCTGCACCTTCGTTCAGTAAAAAGGTCATAACTCTTGATCCCGATATCGTGTGAGGGCCCAAGAACTATGGTTGGAAATCTCTTTCAATTATCTACAACTTTCATTATTGGTGTTTTTCCAGATTCCAAACTTAAAATATCGTTTTGGCCCCTCAAAGTTAGATCATCCGAAAATATTTCCTTAAATCGTCATTTTGGAGGGCCTGCGGCCATAGTTGGCTTAAGGGTCCTTCTTAAAACTTGCTCAACTTTCCGTGTACTACCCATGTGTCTCTTCATATGTCCTTTATGAAACCCCAGCATGTGGGCCCCACTTGGCTTACAACAACGAGGGCTTTTCGGCAAGTGACATACGAACTACTTTACACCATATGGTCTCCAAATATCATGTGTACTATTATTATTACACTCTTATAATATAACCTTCATCCCGAACTCGATCCTCAAAATTACTCAGCGCGTTCGCGCCTCGTGGTGGCGCGTTCGCGCCCGTGTTGACCTTGGCCTTCGGCGCGTTCTCGCGCCCCTCCCCTCGCGTTCGCGCGTACCATTTTTTCCCCGTACGCCACCCTGACTTGTAACGTCCATATCTCCTTACTCCGATGTCCTATTGAGGAGCGGCTTATTGCGTTGGAGACTAGACTTCCCGAACTTCACTTTAGACTTTTATTCCACTCCAAAATTCTTATTATACTAAGAGTTATTCTTTCTCCCGATTAGACCAAAACTTCCGTACCAAACCTTGCCCAACTTTCCTTCAAAGCCTCAAAAGCTTAATATCCTTAATTCACTTATTTTCCGGTCCTTCTATAACCGGTTACACGAATTCGGACTCTTATAATTGTAAAACGAGCAACTATGAACTTGCATTTTCTTGACAATAACTCCGGTGTCTGCAGTTAAATAGCTAACACCTAATGAATCTCAATGTACAGAAACTACCAGGTGTAATATTTTAAATCCCAATGTAAACTCACTTCATATAGAAAAGTTCGATAAAACGAGTCCGAGTTCGTCATCAACCCGTCCTGATCTTATGTCTATATATATATATATATATATATATATATATATATATAAAGTAAAATTTCGGGGTAAAACTTTCCCCTACTCGTTAACTTCTTTCCTTTATCAATATCTATCGTTATCTCTTGCCACCAATCTATAAATCGTAATCTTGATTTGAATTCTTAGTGCTAACTTTCCCTATATCTTCAATAAATCTCACCTCTCCCAAATCTCGAATGCAACTCATTGCAGCTCCTTTCATGACTAATCATATTTCCCTCCACAGTAATTCCCTTGAATTAAATTAAAATCATTCTTAAAACTTCTAACTTTGAAAGCGATCTCTTACAAGTTCATTCAATCATGACTTACCAAAACATCCGATTGTCACATTTTCCTTCATTCTTTCTCTATAAGATAGACATTCAAACAATTCAATTTGTAAAAAAATTTCGGCGAGTTTCCCTATACTTCTTATTCTTGCCATTCCTGCACGGCACGAAATATTTAAACACATCCAATGCCTCACAGGGAGATCACAAATACTCGTAACATCTAGCTCGATATCTTATATCAAATTCTATCAATATCAATAAGGCAGGAAACATACCTTTCGGACTATCAATTTCAATCCTCATCAATTACCTCATAACGGCATAATCAACTGCTCCACCACAATTAAAAAATTTAGGATTAAAATCAGGGACATCACATCCTATAATCTACGGCACGATCTAAGATGAGAAAGAAAGTCGGTTCTAAAATGCCCGCAAACTCTTGTTTATAAGTGTGGCGCGCTTCACACCCATAAATAAGACTGCGGGACCGGCTCGTACACTCCTAGGACGAATCGTTTCCGATACCACTTTTGTCACGACTAACCCCAGGGCCATGACGGGCACTCGGAGCTAACGCACGAAAGACCTCTAAACATACTCTCGTAATCATTTACGGGTGGACCATAAAGATAGCTCGTGGACGTCGTGTCTGTAAGGACATATATCACAATATAACGGCACATCTCTATATAATCTTCGAACAATTATACCCGCATCACCCACCGATGCAAACTAAAATATTATACACGAGCGAACCGGTAGGGTTATGAAATCATCTAACGGTACGCACATATCTACGAGCCTCTACATAGAATACACGCGACCATAAAGACCGATATCAAATAGGCCCCGGCGGCTCACGGTAAGTGGAACGTTCCCGAGAATCCGCTCACAAAGCACCTACGAGCCGATCCGTCGAGTCTACCTCGCGGCATAAACGCAAAGTGTCCACAAAAAGGATGTCGGTACGAATAATGTACCGAGTATGTAAGTCATGAATACCAACATAATAAGAAATATGGAACATAACATGAGATAAAGATAACCCGTAGATCTGATTGCCTGTGCAAGCGGATACCATGCATGCTTAGCTTTTTAAAAACACATTTCTCATACCTATATATAACATAATATCATCAACTAGTCCGCGTCTTTGGGTGATAATCATCGCATGCCGCCCATTAGTGGTGTACGCGGCTAACTATGCACGTAGGCATTCATACGTCGCACACTACGCCCGCTGCGATGGGCGTCTGCTGGCCAACTAGGCCTAATGTGATAAATACATAAAAAATAAACATGCATGAACCCAAATTAAAAGCTACGAAGCTCTATCGGAGTGACATAAGATTGTGACGGCCAGTTATATTATGGAATAATAATCATCACTATATCTACTTGAAGGAATAATTGTCTCATAAGGTGAGATCAAAAATAAGGGATAAAATCAAGGGAAATCATGGAAATAAGCTCAATAATCTCATAATGACATTAAAATGTGAACTTTGGAATTTCTAGAATAAAAATCATCCGTATTATTTGCTATTTATACATGAAAACATCTCATCTTTAGTATCATAAGAAGCTTTAAGAATCATAAACTTCTAACTTTTTTAAGAGTAAGAAGGTTATGGAAACATATATGGAATCATAACATAGGGATCATGCTTTTTGTGAAAGAAAGGGACTTGCCTTAACATATATTTTCGGTCGTATGCCTTAACTATTTAACGAGCATCACCACGAGTTCGTAAATCTACGCCGAGAGAATCGTACCCTTTGTTAGGTTTTATCGTCATATGCTTATCTTCGGTCTTCAAATTAATTCCTTTTAAAATGCGAAATTCGGGCGGCATCTTCCCTGTTTATATTACATCCCAAAGACTACTAAGGGTCGTGGCTTGACAACAACAACAATAATAATCAACAATAGCAACAATACTTTAAAATCCAATATAACCTCTTTGATTACTTTAAGAATCATATCGGCAAGCTAATTTAACGAATAACAAATGTCATTCATACCCAACTCTTCTTTCTTAACTCAGTCCACACACTTCATAACAATATACATATATTTACCATATCATATTATAGTTCAAAATATCCTTAAATGTATTTAAGCAATCCATTACATGCCTCAAATCCTTTACTTTCTATTCATAGATTTCATATATTTTTTTCTCCATTTTTCCAACTAACACATGAATAATCCCAATAACCATAGTGACAATATATTCGAGTTATAATCCACCATTTATAGCCATTAGAAGTTATATTTAAACATTGAAAACACCATACAAAATAGTGGCTTAACATAACTTACTTTAATGTAATCTACGGTATTTGGCCTCAAACAACTTTACCAACATTAAATTAAGCTAACACACCACCAAAGGGGTGTGATACATACCTTAATCAGTGCATACAACTAAAGAACCACATTTGAATCGGTTGACTTCACCCTCGATCATGATACAACACCATGGAAACACTCTGCTACTTGTAGTTTTCAACCTTAACGATGGAAGATTTGGTTGTTTCCACTTGATTTGGGCCAAAATTTTATGGGTGGAATTTGGGAGAATGTTCTAGAGGGTTGGGGAAGGTTATGGAAGATTATGAAGATTATGGATGTTTATGAAAGATCATGGAAGGTTGTGAAAGATTGTGAAAGGTTGTGGAAGATTGTGGAAGGTTATGTAACCCTTAAGAACTCTTTGGAAGCGTGGGGACAAGAAAATGGTGAAAAATGATGAGTTAGAGGGGTATTTATAGGGGTGTGGGTTGGTTTAGGCTCCATTGGGCCGAAATTTTTGGGCCTTTTTAAGTAAACTTTCCGGATTTTCCGCCGAGGTTCGGGTTGCTCTGACTGTCCGTTTTAAAAAGCCCATAACTCCCTACTCTGATGTCGTATTGACAAACGGTTTGTTGAGTTGGAAACTAGACTCGACACACTTCATTTTAGACTTTTGAAACACCTTAAAACTCCTGATATACCCAGAGATATACCCCTCCACTATTGACCCAAAATTCTATCCAAAATTCTGCCAACTTTTTTCCAAATTTTCATCAAAATTATTTTCTTCGATTTTCTTGGTCTTGGAATCTTCCAAAACTCTCCATACATGATATTTATCATTAATCATACTTGATAATGGTAATTTCCTTTGGTCCTAAGGTTGTCCTTCCCGGTTACGACTTACGAGATTGTGATTCATCCTTTACTTCATTGTTACGTACTTCCCGTGTGTACCTTCCAAAATTCATGGGACGTGCGACACTCTAGTTAATATGGTAAAAGTACGTGGCATGCTCGTGCTATGAAAGTACGAGGTGTAACAGTCATTTAACATGATCTTCACTGAACTGAGATGAATTTATTTCCCACACTTCTCATCTTGTCGTCTAAGTCTCAAATCATGAATGTAATTGTCACGACCCATTTTAGCCTAGGTCATGCGGGCACCTACCATTCCCACCTCGGTAGGCGAACTCTCAACTCAACGTTCACAATTAATAAATATAATAAAATAGTAGAAGAAGTAAATGTCGTAAGTCTCACACTATAATATAATATAGATAAGTGCGGAAGTAAGTGAATCCTTTGATATCGGTGCGGTCATCAAGGTATCTAAACCGAATAACTGCGGTACGAATAATAATACATAAAATGTCTCAAATCATGTCTTGAAAGAAAAGTAAGACATAAATAATAGAAGAGTCTTCGAGGTCGGCGGACGCCATGCTCGCCTGAAGCTCGAGTAGAAGCGGAGGAGTTGATCGACCACGAGTCGGAGAAGTAGATCTAGCATACTGCGTTCGTAAAATATGCGACAAGTGCGAGGTCGGTACAAACAACGATCTTGGTAGGCATCATAGGCCGGACTAGGTATAGTTAACACAATTCAGAAAATAATGCAGATAAATAGGTAAACCAATCACGCATGGAACAATACAATCGTAACCGAGTATCCATCAATACATATGTTAGTATCTAACCCCAATATAATAAATCTGAGTATATCTAATCTTGGAACAATCAACACAATAGAATCAATAACACAATCTATTACAATACAATCATCAGGACATCTCACTCAATTCCTAAGGCAATGCAATGCAATAATGGTATGAATGTGATGCCATGCCATGCTATGCAAATGAGATGTACACACGTACTCCGGTTTGAAATATCAACGTCTTGGCGGCGTAACCCGATGTGACTGCGAAGTACGGTGCCGCCCCGTCCGGTTCTTTGCCAAACGGGCGGACGGGACCACAGCTGGTGTTCACGGGGGGTCTCGCAGCACCCTCTGGAGGACCCACGGAGCCCAGGTACTATAATCGATTCCGGGATAACATCATAATCAGCCATGCAACAACGATGCCATAATATAACCATCGTACATCGGCCTCACTCGTAAGCCCAAAAGAGTTATCAAATATCGGTTTCATAAATCAACGATTAGGATTGAACCTCGGACATCGGACTCTTACAAACACTCGAAGTAAAGAGTTTATCAAGTATCGGTTTTATATAAACAATGATTTCGGAATAGATCTTCAAACATCATTGCCTTTTTTCGCAATCACTCAAGCAAAAGAGTTTATCGAACAACGATGCTTTGGATCATCTCTGAAAATCAGCCATGCATGATATTATGAGAGAATGCGTGCAATGAATATGTCAATCATCAACAAGCAAGCTAAATATCATGGGGTACATGACAATGTACACGTACAATGCAATGACGGGTATGCCAACACATATCAATAACGTACGCCAATAATGTATCATAGTACAAATGCTAACAACGGGTATGTCAATCCTATCCAAATCAGGACAACAAGCGACATTCTCTATCTACCAACTACACATGGCATTAAATGAACACAATTAAACAATCAAACACATATAACGCGGTGGCTAGTCCCAATAAACATCAGGGCCTAACTGTTACACCTCAAAATTTTTTCGTTAATGTACAGTGAATAGAATAACGAAGGGCACGACGTATATGATGTTTTGATTAGTAAGAAATAACATGTGATGATTCTAAATGAGATTTTAAAGACATTCGAGGTAGGAGACGGGAGTTGTTAAGGAAAGCAAGGTATATGTTGTGTGTCGGGCAAGATTTACGAGTATCGAATTAATGAGAGCTTAATGATATTTTGGAGAAGAGTTATAATGTCCCTTATATTGGCAATGAGGTGTTAAACAAGTGTCAAGAAGGTTCCATAAGGATTGGAGGTCAAACGAGTCGACGAACGAACTTCGGAAAGCTGGGCATTATACGGCCAAACATACTGGCCGTATGTTCAACCGTATATCCTATCCAGAATGGCAACTCCACTGGACCAAATATACGACCAGACATATGATCCATATGATTTATACGGACCGTATGTTGGTTCGTGGAATCTGGTCGGGGCAGCTTCAAGAATTAATATAAGGACCCTCTCTCATTTAAATTATTTCATTCTTTCTGTCCACACCTCAAGAACACTCTAGAACCCTCTCTATTCTTCATCCACAAGAACTCAAGAAAGATTTGTGATCAACTTCATCAACCCAAGGAAAACAAATGTAAGAAGCTCTCTAGGATTGCTTGGAGTCAAGAAAACTCTTTGGATTGAAGCTAGGGTTTTTCTTCAAGTGAAAGATTATCATCCAAAACTTGCTCCTACACTATCTAAGGTAAGTTTTATGATCATTCCATGTCGTTTAAGGTATTGAGAGGTTGAAAGACTTAACTTATGAAAGGAGATAGAAAATGGGTCACAAAGATAGGAATAATGAGATTTTGAGTAGTAGTTTGGAATGAGTCATGAATATTGATATGTTGTGATTTTATGTATGATATAAGTGACATTTAGAATATGGGATAAGTATTATATGTGAGAAAATGCAATAGTGAACTATGACCATGATTATGGAGGAATTGAAGTGAAATTGTGAAATGTGGATAATGTAGACGAATGATGATTGTTGCTTATAATATTGTGAATGTTGTTATGGATGTTTGGGAGTTGATATGTAATATTAGGAAAGTTGTATACACTGAAAATCTGCCCAATTTTCTCTAGCACTAGTAAGCACGTTCATATAATCGATTAGCTAATGTTGATGCGAATTATCTTGAAGGTAGAAACGTGAGCATTGAAGGAGAACAATTAAGCGAGAGAATTGTTAAATGAAAGAGGTATGTAAGGCTAATCTTTTCCTTCTAAGGCATGACTCCTATGGCATAAATCTTCCTATTTTTCCATGATCTTCCTAAATAACGGAAATTATGAGTCCATGACTATAAAGAGCTACATACGCATATGATAAAGGAAGGAGATACGATACGAGCATGATAAAGATGATGATGAGTTAAGTATAAAGAATCTTAAAGTGAGGTACGATGTCCATGAGGTTAATGATCCTAAGTATGGTTCCATTGATGCTTTTCCTTGTGTACACTCACCTTAAAATGTTAGTCCCCTCAAAGTGAGCTACGATGATTATGATCCCTCCATAATGAAATCGGGGTTCACGACCTTATGTTACCCCGACATAGCCATAGTTTCCTTCAAGTTCTAATGTATGTTTTGATGATAAATATATAATGATGCTAAGTTATGATAAGTCTATGATGTTCTCACGATGGGACAATTCTACCATGCCTAAATGGCCGGACATGTCACGTAAGACGGTACCTTGTGATTCCACCAGGTGCCCGAATAGCCGGACATGTCACGCTAAGGCCAGTGCTTATGATTCCACCGCACCTAGAAGGCTGGACATGATCACCACTAGTGGGCGGCGTATGGTGGTTACCGGACGTGGGTTAACGATGATGATATATATATATATATATATATATATATATATATGACACGGTGATGTATGCGCTATGATGATACATGTACTACGATTATATATGATATATGTGTGAAATGTATCCATCCTTAAAAGTCACGCATGAGGTTATATCTTCATCTTATGTCTTATGATTTCTCGAAACTATGTTCATTTCATTCATGCCTTACATATTCGGTACAACGTTAAATGCGCGTCCGTTTTCTTTGGATTTGTGTTCATGCCCACGGATAGACGGGGAGGTGATGGGACTCGTAGGAGCTACTGCGAGACTTTGAGAGTACTCGATTGTTCGGGGTGCCATTGATTTATTCTTTTGTGTATATATATATGTTTTGGGCATGACGGGGTCCTGTCCTGTTCATATGTCTAGTACTCTAGTAGAGGCTCGTAGACTCGTATGTGTGGGTAGCATGGTCTCACTGTTACACCTCGAAAAATTTTTCGTTGATGCAGAGTGAATGGGCTAACGAAGAGCATGATGTGCATGGTATTTCAATAAGTAAATAATCATATTTGATGACCTTAAGTAAGATTCCAAAGACATTAGAGATAAGGGAAGAAAGTTTGCCAAGAGAAGGCAAGGCATATGATAGGTATCGGAAAGGATTAATAAGTAGCAAGTTACTGATGACTTAAAGATATCTTGGAGAAGAGTTATAACGTCCTTTATATTGTTAACGGGGTGCTAAACAAGTGTTAAGAAGGTTCCATAAGGATTGGAGATCAAACAAAACGACGGAAACATCTTCGGAGAAGCTGTGGATTTCACGGCCACTTCCACGGACCGTGTAACCTAATACGGACCGTGGAAGGGTCCGTAGAACTCCCAGCAGAGATGGTGGCTGGCTGGTGGTGAACCACGACCAGTTCCATGGACAACACAATGTTCCACGGACCGTATAAGTGTCCGTGGAACTCTAAGAACGAACTGAATTATTCCAAGTTTATAAAGGCGATCCCAACTTCATTATTTTCATTCTAACACTTCCCCACTTCTCTCTAAAGTCTCTAAGACATTACATACATTTCATGAACAAGAATCCAAGGGAAATCAAAGGCTCTTATCATCAAACCAAGTGAATCAAGTGTAAGAAACTCGCTAAAGTTCATCAAAAATAAGGAATCCAAGTGAAGGGGAAACTAGGGTTTTTCTCAAGTGAGGTGTTTGCACCCGAGGTTCATTCCCACACCTTATAAGGTATGTTTTATGACATTTCCATGTTGTTGAAGGTATTTGAAAATTGAAACACTTGGATTGCAAAAGGATATAGAAATGGGTCATGAATGTGGGAATAGTGTCACTTTTGAATAGATGTTTGGATTGAGTTATGATTCTTGATACGTTATGATTATAATCATGTTATAAATGATGTTGAGAACATGGAACAGACATTTTATATGAATTAACGTAATGGTGTGATATGACCATGAATATGGATGAATGGAAGTGAATTAAGAAGTAAGGATAATGTAGTTGAATAAAGGCTATTGTGACGATATTGTGAATATTACTATTGATGTTTGGGAGTTGATATATGATATGGAGGAAGTCGTATAAATAAAGGAGATGCTATCCTATTTTCTCTAGATTTAGTCATGTATGCTAAGTTATCGATTATCTAATGTTAGTATGCATTTTAATGAAGGTAGAAACGTGAGCATTGAAGAAGAACGTACAAGTGATAGAATAGTTGAACGAAGAGGTATGTAAGGCTAACTCTTCTTTCATAAGGCATGGTTCTTTGGCCAAATATCTATCCTTCTATGAGCCTACGATATTCTCTAATGATCCTATCTCTAAAAGCTACTAAGCTTATGATTCTCGATATGATACGATTGTACTAAGTTCCTTATACGACGAGAAATCCTCTAAGGATAGAATGTAATGAATGACGATAGTAAAAAGGCTAAAGATGCTTATGAGCATTATATGTATATGTGCTCATGTGTGGCTATTATGAAACCCCGAGCTTATATGGCCGGATGAATATAGTAGATATGTATATATGTAATGCGCGCGCACCAGCAGTTAGGTACGGATAACAACTTGTGCCTTGGTAGGGCCAGGTATATATGACACTGAGCCTTAGTAGGGCCAGGTATGTGAAACACCGAACCTTCGTGGTCCGGTATGCTATATAAATGCTAAGTATTATAACATCAATATGAGTAAGAATATGCTAAGTATATGTAAATGCTAAGTAAAGGCTATGTATATGCAATGTATATGAGTATGAATGGAAATACGAATATGAATACGAAAATGGATACGAAAGGTAACTGAGTACGGATATGGATGTATGAACACAGATACGCAATAGAAATGGAAGGTCCCTATGGAAAGCAAGTAAGTCTTTATGATGATGATCTTGTTATCTCCCGTCCATGTTATCTCATGTGTTATCTATTATGCTTTCATATTGATATTGATCATGCTTTACATACTCGGTACATTCTTTGTCTTGTCCTTTTATTTGTGGATGTTGCGTCGTAGCCGCGCAGGTGGCCGGGAGACGAGACTTGATCCGTAGCTTCGTTATTCGGGGACTACATAGCGGGGCTCTATTATATTCGGAGGCTGACTTTTGGTATAGATTCTTTTGTGTACATATTCATGGGCACGGCGGGGTCCTGTCCCGCCTATATGTTATGATATGACGTATTCTTCTTAGAGGCTCATAGACACGTGTATATGGTTAGATATGTTTAGCCTTGTCGGCCTATATTTTGGTATATTATTTTGTTAGCCTTGTCAGCTTATGTACATTTATATGGGCATAGTTATTAATGATGATATAGATGTCTTTTGTTGCCCAATGGGATAAATATGAATGATGAATGAAAGCATGATTTAGCCATGTGGCTCACCTAGATATGATGTGAGAGTATTTTAAGAGGTGCCGGGTGGAGTTAGCAAGGTGCCGTCGGCCCTCCGGTTGGGTCGTGACAAAAGTGGTATCGAGCGATTCGGTCCTAGGGTGTGTCGACGAGCCGTGTCTAGTAGAGTCTTGGTTATGGGTGTGTTGCACGCCACACTTATAAACAAGAAGGCTGGGCATTTTAGGAATGAATGACCTTCTTTCTTCGTAAGAATCGTGCGATAGAGGCTGTGATATAAGGACTTCTTGTTTCTTAACCATGTGTTGTGTATTTCGAAATACAGCAAGAAAGGCTACGGACGACCAAAAGGGTAAGACGGTGGCAAAAAAGCTGTCTGAAAGAGCACCGCCACCGGTAGTAAAGGAAAGTGAGTCCCAGAGTGCGGCTCAATCTCAGTCCTCCCGTTGAGTACCTATATTAGAGGAGCGTGAGGGAGCCTTCGCTGACTCCGGTACCCGGTTCCTCTCTCGGATGCTTCGAACGAAGACGTAAAGAGGCCGTTCACTTGCACACTAAATTGGTTCTTGCCGGACTCAACGACAATGTTCGGGGCAAGGTGATAGGTACATTACTGCAGAGCCCGTGATTTCATTAGTTTGAACCCTCAAAATTCTTTGGATCAAAGCGGATGAGGACCCTCGAATTTCATCGATGGTATGTTGAGGACGCTTCGGTTGATACATCCGGACAGAATCGGTGGAGTTAGCGTCCTATAGATTGAGGGATGTTGCAGTCCATTGGTATACGGTTTGGACGGCTTCACGGGGAGCCAATGTCTTCATCTTACACTTGCACCCCTCGCACTCGCTTCCCCCCTTTAGGGGCGTACTTATACTATATGTTTGTATTTCTCGTTTCAATTAGGCGGTACTTTAATTCCGACGTTTTGATTCTCTGACCTTCCATCTACTCACTTTCTTTCCTTTCCACATATCATTGCGTCGAACTTCCCAAACTTGACTGTGATAACCACGACATCGGCTTGCCTTATAACATTTTGTGCCGTATATCTTGTTGCTCGGCCAGGCTTCGTTGCTGTCCGATTAATGCCTTCCCTATCGCCACGTTGGTTGCCGGAATACCACGTATCTGTTAATAATAAGACCGGGTATGGGACATTATATACACACGTAGACATATAGTGCTACTATCGCTTCTGAAAATATTTCCAACCCTTTATTCAAACTCACCCCAATTGTGATGCATCTTCTTTCTCTTCTTGGGTCTAATGCCTCGTTCTATGCGACCACTTAGGGTTCGAGCCCGCTCCGCGCACTTCTGCTTTACTTGGATTACTCTAGCTTCTCATTTGCCTCTTGCGTCGAACTTGTGAGACTTTGAGGGAAAACTTCCCGAAGTGCTTCGCATCCCAAAATTCCTCTCCTCCCGACACGCTTAACCCGGAACTGCGATGAAATACGATGCTTTAATATTAATACGATAGCGTTGACTCATCGCATGACCTTGACCTGTGACACGGAGTAAATTGAAGTCTTGCGATTTCTAAACGCTCGTGACACGATTCTTGTTTTTACCCTTCTCGATCCTCGTATTCACTTTTCGTCTACGGATACGACTACCGAGTCCTCGACTTCCAGATCCACTATAGTGGTGAACACGCATAATGTACGCCGGTAATTTATGAATACTCGATTATCGGCCCTTAAATTTTAAACATTATTAATAACAATCATACGACATATACACATTACATAGAACAAATTCCAATAAAGAATCATATACTGTAGACGATCGGTCTCCGGCCCCGACTTCAGTGGTTGTAGGGTGAAGTGTACTCACCCGTCGTCGTCTCCACCGTCGAATCCGAGGGATATAGATAGCCGACAACTCTGGTTCAGAAGCGAGCGAGGATGGGGCGGGAATAGTCGTAGCGCTCGCGGAGGAGAGTGGTCTAACATAATGCTCTGGGAGGCAGCCCGGTACAAACTCGGGAAGCTCCTCCCCAGATGCCTGCCGAATACTCGGACGGATCCGTATCATAGGCCCTCTTGGTGGTCCTCGGCGGGGGTCGAGGGACTCCGGAAGGAATCGTCGCGGGATCCTGCGGGGGCCGGGTCTCGATGAATGGGGGGGGCTCCCTTTGGGGGGCCCGGAGCCCGGGGTCCCGGGAA
>NW_026718253.1:0-12964 GCF_029784015.1 Lycium ferocissimum
CCTATTTCGATTTTAGACTCGCATTTGTATACTACATTTTCTCGCTTTGCATACTCAGTACATATTTCGCATCGACCCCTTTCTTCGGGGTGCGTTTATGCCGCGTGCACAGTACGTACAGTTTGGTGATCCACCTGTTTAGGACACCCTCTTATGCTATTTGGAGTGCTCCTCTCATTGTGAGCTTATATTTTGATATATATTCGTCCGTTGCATTTGTATATATTCGCTCATGGGTACGGCGGGCCCTGTCCCATCATATGATTCTGTCTGTCTGTTTAGAGGTCTGTGGACTTGTTTGTGGGTTGTGCCTACTTCTGTACGGTTGTGTTTGTATATGTTGTGTTTGGGCGATTCCATTCGCCACGTACCCTTGTCGGCCCGCATATATATATATGTTGTTTTGTTGGCCTGTGTGTGGCCTTTGTTGGTATTTTTACGCGCGCAGGTTATTTTGGATAGTCCGTGAAACAAAGGAAACTCTGTCGAAATTTTTTTTGGAAATTATATAAATTTGGAACACAGTCTTGTCGGCTTCTGTTATATACTTGGATGCGTTTGATATAACTTGTGATAGTGTTTGATAGGTGTGTTTGGGTGCCCAGATCGGGCACTAGTCACGGCCTACGGAGTTGGGTCGTGACACGCAGACCGAGCGTACTATTCAGACGCTAAGGGATATGTTGCGGGCTTTCGTTATTGATTACAGAGACAGCTGGAATGATCATCTGCCACGTATGGAGGTTGCCTATAATAACAACTACCATTCTAGTATCCGGATGGCCGTATGAGACTTTGTATGGCAGATGGTGCGGGACACCGACTGGCTGGTTCGATGTTGGCGAAACTAAGTTAATTGGCCCGAATAAGACTCAGCAAGTTATTGATAAGGTGAAGCTTATGCGAGAAAAGGTTCTTAGCGACCCGCAGTCGATAGAAGTCATATACGGATAATCGACGTCAACATTTGGAGCTCCAAATTGGCGATTAAGTATTTCTGAAAGTGTCACCCATGAAGGGTGTTACGAGATTCAGCAGAAAAGAGAAGTTAAGCCCGAGGTATATTGGACCATCAGGTGAGAAAATTGTGTACTAAATACATAGCTTCCATTACGGTATTGTAGCGGAACAATAACAGGGAAGAGATGAAGAATACGTATTCCTACTTGTTTCCTATGTCGTCAAGTAATCCAAATTCCGGAAGTGGGTTATGTTGATTGGTGAATGAATTGTATGTGGTAGCTATAAAAGAAACTCCCCGAAGTGCTTATAAGACCACAGAAGAGCTAGTTTAACATTCGAGGACGAATGTTCTAAAGGGGGGAGGATGTTATATCCCGAATTTTGTGCATTGGGACATTCCGGGCTAACCACGATAAGTTAAGGGCAAGACTACTCCGGGATGCGAGGTTGAGATTTTTGACCTTCGATTTTATTTTAATGCATAATTTTTTTATGAATTTTATTGGTATGGAATATTAAGGAAAATTAGGGGCTAGAAGTTGAAATAAAAATTTCATGAAAAGGCCAAAGTAGCCGTGTGTTAAGGTGGGACCCACATGTCGGGATTTTATAAAGGACATATGAAGAGATATATGGGTAGTACATGTGAAGTTGAGCAAGTCCTAAGAAGGACCTATAAGCTAAAAATGAGTGTAAGCCCTCCAAAAGGACGATTTAAGAAAACGTCTTCAGGTGATCTGACTTCGAGGGGCCAAACCGGCATTATGAGTTTGGAATTTGGGAAAACTCCCAGAATGAAAGTTGTATATAATTGAAATAGCTTTCCAACCATAGGTCGTGGGTTCATACGCGACATTGGGATAAGGAGATATGGACGTTTTAAGCCAGAAAGGTCAGTGGGTCAGGCCCAACCCGAGCCCAACCGGGTCAGGCCCATTACCCACACCTTTTAAATGAAATATCAGCCTTTTCTCCTCATATTTCATACCAAAACACCCAGAAAATTCTGGAGAAAAAGAGAGAGGAGAGCCTAGAGAGAAAAACTAATTTTGACCAAAATCCGCGCCCCGAATTCCGAAGCCCATGAAGAGAAAAGTGTCGTACGTCGCGTTGCCTTCAATTTGAGCTAAAAATCAACTAAGAAGAAGAGGGTGGACGTGGTGGCTGCACACTTGAGGTAATATTAAGGTTCCTTTTCATTGTTAACAAGTTTATTCAGAGTTTAACGGATTAGAACGGAGGAATAGTGTGTAGAAATGGATGAAATTCATGAAACTTTGTATGTTGATGTTGAGCCGTGAGTATGGGCTGTTTTGTGACAAGGAATGAACTAAATTTTATTTAGTATTTTTGGTTGTTGTTGTATGGATTCTATGATGAGAATGATGGTTTAATGATTCAAATTGAAGTTGTAATCGTTTGTAGGTTGTTGGAGAAGGTAATGTGATTTTATCATAATTTCTTGTATTATTGAGGTTAATGTTGTCAATGTGTAGATTGTTGGTGTAGTTTATGAATTTGGAAGAAAGAAATGTGTTGTTGTTATCCCTATGGCAATTGGAAGGTTTCGGGTTTGTGAAATGTTATCGAATTATGTAGAAAAGAGTTATTGATGTTAGAATGCATTTTGAATTGATTGTTGATGTTGTTAGTGTGGTTATTGGTATTGTTGTTGAAGATTTGGCCGACTTGAATTCTCGGGGTTGTTGAATTTACGGAAATCTTTGCCCAAATTTACGTAGATAAAGTGCTAGCCTAGAATTGAATCCGGAGTGCCTATGGCTAATGTTTGGTATCTAATGATGTTGTTGTACATTTGGGAAGCCGAGACTTAAATTCGGATTAGCTTAGGAAGCGGACAAGGTATGTAAAGCTAACCTTTCTTTCTTTTGGCATGTCCTAATTGTAAGTAGGCTATGATACGAGTCTCGGGGTAACTCCATTCTTAAGATCCGAGCCCGTATACGATTCTTATTCACTTCTTGATGTTGACGTTCTTAATATGGTCAAATTATGGTTCTTAAGTCTTTTGTATAGTTGGATTTTAAATGTTGCATAAAGGACGTTGTTTTTTTTTTTTTTAAAAAGACTCCGCAACTACGAATGGCCGTAACTTTCATAGGCGAGCTCGGATCGCTTCGAAATGTTCGTAGGAGATTCTATAATGAATAATGGTCTCCAACTTTCATAGATGGACTCGGATTGGTTTGATACTCGTCCGTGGGCCCCGAGACTTTCCCTTGTGTAATACTAACGACTTTTGAAAGGATTTAGCGTGACTAACGTCTTATCCCTCGAGCGTCGATTATTTACTTCTCTATCGAGTTTGTAATGAATATTATGCCCCTAATTTCCATAAGTTATTTCATATGGTTTGATACGTATCTATGAGTCTAAAGTTGTTGATATATATCTTCGAACGACATTCGGAAGAAACTTGATTTGACTATCGCCTTGGTTCTAAAATGATGGTTCACTTTGATTATTCTATCGAGTCTTTGAAAATGTTTTAAACCGCATATAGTTGCTCACGACTACGCTCGTGCATATGGTTGTTATCTCTTTCGCCGAGTCCGGGCCGGTTATGTATCGTGCGCACTATGTTATATTCCGGTGTGATGCGTGTTACGGTTCACCGAGCTCTCTCGTTAGGGGCGGTTCCGATTATATTTGGTGTTATGCTGTGTTATGGCGTTATGATGTGTTATGCTGTGTGATGGGGATACGGAGATATGAAACCTTCTGGTGTGATGCTGTGTTATGGCGCCAACGACGGGCGGGCGACCATATTCTAAGAGCCCCATGCATGATTTATGTTTTAATGAGTAAGCATTTTGGTATTTTGGATATTGTATTTACTTTCTGTATCTCTTGTTCTGATTATGATCCTATTTATTGTTTTCACGCTTTGCATACTCAGTACATATTCCGTACTGACCCCCTTTCTTCGGAGGCTGCGTTTCATGCCGCGCAGGTACAGATACTTATTTGGACGATCCACCAGCTTAGGATTCCTGTTCACCGACTTGGAGCGCTCCTTGTTCTCGAGCCTATGTTTTGGTGCGATTCTTCCGATGCATATGTAAATACTATATGTCTATTCATGGGTACCACGGCGGGGCCGTCCCGTCATATGATTTTGTTATGACTCTTAAAGGTCCGTAGACATATATGTGTGGGTTGTGGGTGATCACTTTGTTCGGTTGTGCGTGATTTGTGATTTGGACGTCTCCTATACTATGATAGCCTTCATCGGCTTATATGTGATATCATCTATTGAAAGATGTGATTATGATCTGTAAATACATTTGTGACGACTTTGGGCGACGTTTCACTTTTCTGTACGTATATGTTATTTGTATACTGTATAAGTTATTCGTATGCTATTTCTGATTAATGGATGTGTACGGGTGCCCAGTTCGGGCACTAGTCGCGGCCTACGGGGTTGGGTCGTGACAATATCATATGCCATATCCGGCCCATTATGGACTCAGTGAATAAGTCGTATACATGTATACCATAACCGGCCCATCATGGGATTCGGTGCCATCATCACATCATCATATCATCATATATATACCGTACCAGGCCCTCTAGTGAGGGACTCGGTGAACAATGCAGTGAAACTGTGCACGAAAACATACCCGGCCCGGGACTCGGTGAAAGATATCATGACAACATGCACGAGCAGAGTAGTGAGCAACAATATGGAAACTAAATCATCATCTGAGACTCAATAGAATAAGTAGAATAACTAACACTCGAGTATCAAAGGCGATAGTCATGTTAAGTACCCTTTGAATGTCGCTATGGACTATATCAAATAGGACTTCTAGAATCATAGACATGTATCAAGATAGTGTGAAATAGCTCATGAAACTCAAAGACATTAGTCATCGTAGAGTCTCCAAGAATAGGGGCTTATACATACCGACTACTGTCCAACGTATAGAAGACTTGAGAGGCAATAGCTCAATTACCTTAAGAGTTCTAACATCAAGAAGTGAATAAGGATCATGAATCACACTCGGAATTTATGAATAGAATTACCCCAAACCTCATATCATGCATCACTTATATCTAAGACATGCCAAAAGAAAGAAAGGATAGCTTTACATACCTTTATCGGTTATCCGTGATACAATACATATACGCTGCCCGAAGTGTCTCAACCTATATTAAGACGTTAAGAACTATAGTTAAGCTACGGAAAGGTTCAAAACGTATTCCAACGTTAGTAGCTCATTTCTAGAAAATTAGATGGCGTTTCCCTTATATTCAAACCGACTACATAACAGCCAAGTCAATATACAACCACACGTTCAAGTACTATATTGAGACTAATCAGGACAAAATTCGAGAACACTCCGAACAGTCCGCATGACATTCCAATCAGCCCACATATTACAACATTCGATAATAATCTACATACGACTACGACATATTCGAGTTATTCTTAATGATCCATAGCCATAACATTTTCATCGAAACGACCTTATAACAGCCCAACCAATATAACAACACAATATATAATCTTAACTATACTTAATCTTCCAATTCAACAAGAATAACAACATGCCCAAAACAACCCCTAATTAACAACATAGAGATGCCCGATAATCTCACGAACGTCTACAAATACACCAAGCAAACCACAAACGCTTCTTATACATTATCTCATATACTCTTTTCATCTCAATTCATGAATCATACCAGCAACCATACGACAACAACATCAATTCTTCATGCACACGAAATCTACTTAATTATCACAATAAGTTCTTAAAACAGCCCAACAAATAAATACATAATCATAACCACACTTTTAATCCTTCAACTCGACAAGAACAGTTCCTAATTATAATATAACAATAACAACAACGACCCCAAATAGCAACATAATCTAGTGAGAATTTTCCGCAAAGATCTCATCAAAACAGCCCACAATCTCATGAACATCTAATCCAATTCATATCTCAACAATTCCATATAAACAACTACAGCTTTAATTATCATGATTCCTTCACTTTTAACACACAATCAATGACAATAATAACAACAACACCAATCAAACTTAATTTACTTGAAACAATCTCCAGTTCAGCCCAACTACAACACTAACGAAAATCATGCATTTTCGGACTTCCAATTCTGCTTAACACAATTTAATCTCTCAATCACAACATCATTAACGCCAATTATACTATAAGAAGAAGAAATCTTACCTTAAATTAGCAAGAACAGATCCCACAATCACTTGCACCAATTGCACCACTCCTTCTTCTTCAATTTAAATTCTAACTTGCTGCCTCCTTTGGGACGTTTAGAACACCTTTATGAATTTAATTTTTCTTTCTTCAACACTTTGGAGCTTGGCCGTGAGCTGCCATGGTAGCCATGGCTGTTGGAAATTTTCTTTCATGTTTTAAGCTTGGCCGTGAGCAAGGTGTTGCCATGGCTGTTTTTGGTTTTCTCCAAGTGAATTGTGAAGATAATTATGTATAAAGGCCTTAGTCATCACAACATATATATATGGCAGCCAGCCTTGTTGACATGTGGCCAGCCCACTTGACATGTGGCTATGGCATGCACCAACCAAATTCAGCCATGTAGTAGTGGGGGCCCGCTTGGTAGTTAATTAGGCTAATTAATCATAATTAATCACTAATTCCCACTTAATAATCTAATCATGGTTAATTAATCCCTAATCTCCACTAATATTTCCATATTAATAGAAATTTGCAAGCAAGTCGTGCACTTATTAAAATCGGGGATTAAAAGTCCTTGTCTCATATCCATAAATAATCTTGTCCTCAGACTTATGTCGATTAGCTTACGAATTATTTATCGTACAAAAATACTGGATATAACATTACCGATTCACCAACGGGTTTGGACACCTCAAAAGGTTTGATCGACTCCGGTTTAACTCTAAACCGACTAGCAATATATAGAGTAACATATGACAATGTGGAGCCCGGATCAATCAAAGCATATACATCATGAGAAAATACAGATAATATACCTGTGACCACATCAGGAGAAGACTCAAGATCTTGGCGTCCAGCCAAAGCATAAATACGGTGCTGAGGACCGCTAGAACTGGGGACTCTTCCTTTGCCTCTGCCATGGTCGACTGGCGCATGTGAACCTGGCCCCATAGGGCGTATAGAGGATGAAGATCCGGCTACCGACCCTGAAGGATGGGTCCTACCTCTACCACCAACTGAGGGGCAATCACGCATAATATGGCCTGGCCGACCACATGAATAGCAAACCTCTGAACCCAATCTGCACTGACCCCAATGTAACTTCCCACACTGGGAGCATCATGGTACGGGTGGCCTCGCCTGACCCGAATCACCTCTAAACTGAGATCCCGAAAAGCTCTGACTCGGCCCAGGATGAGTAGATCTATCAAATCTCTGGCCTGAAAATCATTGAGGCGCACTAGTCATAGAATAGCCTGAGTGTCTAGAAGACTGCTGCCTGTGCCCGCCTCTATACTCACTCATCAGACCCGAAGATCTAGCCCTCTTGTTATGCCCTTTATCATGCTCACGCTCACTTCTTTGTTGTTGTAGGCTTTCTTCTAAATTCTGAGCATGGGCCTGAATACGTGAGATATCCATGTTATCCTGAAGGGATGCGGTCAAGCACCTATCCATCAAGTGTGGCCCTAGGCCTTTCACAAACCGGTGTACTCGGTCACCCATATCCGCTACCATGGCTAAAGCATACCTAGCCAAAGAGTTGAAGCGGAGACTATACTCTAGAGCACTCATGCTTCCTTGCCTCAAATTTAAGAACTTGTCGCTCTAGCTCGCGGAACTTCTGGAGGCAAATAATGTCAGAGAAAAGCATCTACAAATTTCTGCCATACCGGAGGAGGTGCATTGGCTCCTCGTGAAGCCATCCAAACCGTGTACCAATGAACCGCGACATCCCTCAATCTATAGGACGCTAACTCCACCGATTCGGTGTCCGAAGCATGTATCAACCGAAGCGTCCTCAACATACCGTCGATGAAATTTTGATGGTCCTCATTCGGCTTTGATCCAAAGAATTTCGGAGGGTTCAAACTAATGAAATCATGGGCCTTTGCACTAATAGCCCTATCACCTTGCCCTGTACTTTGCCGCTGAGTCTGGGCAGCAACCAATTGAGTAAGCAAATGAATGGCCTCTTTTACATCTTGGCCTGAAGCATCCGGTGGAGGAACCGGAGGTGCTAGAGCTGGGGCTGAGGCTCCCTCACGCTCCTCTAAAATAGGTACTGAACGGGAGGACTGAGATTGAGCCGCACTCTGGGACTCACTTTCCTCTACTACCGGTGGCGGTGCTCTTTCAGCCCGCTTTTCTGCCACCGTCTTGCCCTTTTGGGCTGCTGTAGCCTTTTTCTTTACAGGCATTTCTGAAATACACAACACACGGTTAAGGAACAAGAAGTTCTTATATAATAGCTCTATCGCACGATTCTTATGAAGAAAGAAGGTCATTCATTCCTAAAATGCCCGCAGTTTCTTGTTTATAAGTGTGGCGCACAACACACCCATAACCAAGACTCTACTGGACACGGCTCGTAGACACACCCTAGGACTGAACTGCTCTGATACCACTTTTATCACAACCCAACTGGAGGGGCGCGACGGGCACCCGGTGCTAACCCACCCGGGCACCTCTTAACATACTTCCACATCACATCTAGGTGAGCCATATAGTTAAATCATGCTTTTCCTTCATTATCATTCTAATCTCATTAGGCGACAATTTACTTATATCATCATTAACATCTATGCCCATATGAATGTACATAAGCCGACGAGGCTAACAAAATATAGGCCGACAAGGCCAAACATATCTAACCATATACACATGTCTACAAGCCTCTAAGAAGAGTATGTCATATCATATAGGCGGGACAGGACCCCGCCGTGCCCATAAATATGTACACAAAAGAATCTATACCAAAAGCTGCAGCTTCGAATGAAATGGAGCCCCGCTATGTAGTCCTTGAATAATGAAGCTATGGATTAAGTCTGTCTCCCTGGCCACCTGCGAGCATGACGCAGCGTCCACAAACAAAAGGACGTCAGTACGAAGAATGTACTAAGTATGTAAAGCATGATCAACATCAATATGAAAGCATAATGGACAATATATGAAATAGCATAAGATGGGAGATAATAGTATCATCGTCGTACCACTTACTTGCCTTTCATAGGGACATTCCATTTCTATTGCGTATCCGTGTACATGCATCCATATCTGTATCTGTCTACGTATCAGTATTCATTTACCTTTCGTATCCATTTTCGCATTCGTATTCATATTTCCATTCATACTCATATTCATATCATTTACATCTACTTAGCATATTGGTACTCATATTGATGTCATATACATAGCATTTATATAGCATACCCGACCACAAAGGTTCGGTGTTTCACATACCTGCCCTACCAAGGCTCAGTGTCATACATACCTAGCCCTACCAAGGCTCAGTGTTATCCGTACCCAACTGCAGTGGTGCACGCGCATTACATATATACATATCTACTATATTCTACCCGGCCATATAAGCTCGGCGTTTCATAATAGCCACACATGGGCACATATACATATAAGCTCATAAGCATCTTTAGCCTTTTTACTATCGTCATTCATTACATTCTATCCTTAGAGGATTACTCGTCGTATAAGGAACTTAGTACGATCGTATCATATCGAGAATCATAAGCTTAGTAGCTTTTAGAGATAGGATCATTGGAGAATATCCTAGGCTCATAGGAGGATAGATATTTGGCCAAAGAACCATGCCTTATGAAATAAGGGTTAGCCTTATATACCTTTTCGTTCAACTATTCTATCACTTGCACGTTCTACTTCAATGCTCACGTTTCTACCTTCATTAGAGTGCATACTAACATTAGAGAATTGATAGCTTAGCATTCATGACTAAAGCTGGAAAAATTGGATAGCATCCCCTTTATTTATACGACTTCCTCCATATCATATATCAACTCCCAAACATCAATAATAACTTTCACAGTATCATCACAATAGCCTTTATTTAACTACATTATCCTTATTTCTCAATTCACTTCAATTCATCCATATTGATGGTCATATCATGCAATTTCGTTCATTCATATACAAGGTCTATTCCATGTTCTCAATATCATTTATAACATGATTATAATCATAATGTATCAAGAATCATAACTCAATCCAAACATTTACTCAAAAGTGACACTATTCCCACATTCATGACCCATTTCCTATTTCCTTATATAATCCAAGTGTTTCAACTTTCAAATACCTTAAACAACAAGGAAATGTCATAAAACTTACCTTAGATGGTGTAGGAATGAACCTTGGGTGCAAACACTTCACTTGAGAAAAACCCTAGTTTCACCTTTACTTGAATTCTTGTCTTGGATGAACTTTAATGGGTTTCTTATACTTGATTCACTTGGTTTGATGAAGTTGAACATTAATTTCTCTTGAAATCTTGTGGGAGAAATGTAGAGAGATGTTTTAGAGAGAAGAGTGAAAAATGGAAATGAAATAATGAACTTGGTCCTCTTTTTAATAACCCAAAAATCTGTTCTGTCGGGAGATTATACGGACACTTATACGGTCCGTATAACTTATACGGTCCGTATAAGTGACCGTGAATCAGACCCCTTCAACGTCTTTTCTCTGTGACCATTATACTGTCCATTATATGGTCTGTATAAATTTATACGGTCCGTATAACTGACCGTATAATCCCACCAGTGAGGGACCTTCACTGTGATGGTCATGCGGTCTATTATACGGTCCGTATAACTTATAAGGTCCGTATAATGAGCCGTATAATCCATCAGTCCACTGACCTTGCTCTCGTCACTTCGTTTGATCTCCAATCCTTACGGAACCTTCTTAACAGTTGTTTATCACTTCATTAACAATCTAGGGGACGTTGTAACTCTTCTCCAAAATTTCATTAAGTCATCATTAATTTGATACTCATAAATCTTGCCCGACACATGACACATACTTTACTTCCCTTAACAACTTTCGTCACCTACTTCAAATGTCTTTGAGATCTTATTTAGAACCATCAAATGTTATTTCTTACTTATCGAAACACCATATACTTCGTGCTCTTCGTTCGCCTATTCACTGTGCATCAATGAAATTTTTTTTGAGGTGTAACACTAGAAGTATAGCAATATGGGTATCGTTCTTCTTGATTTCTAATACAGAATCCGATTATGAATAGACTTTGAGCACTTGGAGGAACTACAAAAAAGCAAGGCCAAAGTTTAATTATTCGAGGCTCCGGTTCGGCATTCCAGGTAGGTAACGGCTTACCTTTATGTTAGACTTCGGTTAGCAAATCGTATGTCGAGTTAGTGATTGTTGGAGAAATCATGTAAACCTTTAGGTATGGAGTTGGGATGAAATATTTAGGTTGGTATTGTTGTTGACTATGGCTTGTCCCCTTATTGTATTCTATTGAGAAGTAGCTTATTGTGAGTTGTTGGCTTGTCGCCACGTGATTGATTCTAGAGTTGATGCTTGGTGATCACTTTATGTTTCGGAGAGCATATTTACCATGATTGAAGTTGTTGGGAAGGAAAAAAAAGGTTATGATACTTTTTATGTGATTGAGATATGTGTCCATGTGTGGCACCATTGACTCATATATTCTTGATGGCATTGTTATAATGCATTCACTCATTTATACATTAATTGGGATCAAGTTGCGCGTCGCAACACTTACTGGGATCGGGTTTCACGTACCACAACACTGATTGGGACCTGGTTGCACATTTCGTAACATTGACTATTGGATCGAACAGTGCGCCACAGCAGGTACATGGACTTAGCGGTCCCCCATGGGTCATGACTGTCGAGGCAACAAGATATTTCGCCCGAAGCGTGTGTGTATCACTGCATTTGCATTGCATTCATCTCATATTTACATATGGCATTGTATTGGACTTGTTGGTTGATCTTTGGTGTTACGTGTACTTGATAGTGGTTCTCGAGATTTTTTTTTTGGACTTATACTTGGTGATTTGGTACTAAATTTGATACTTTGGACTGTGTTGAGTTATATCGGATTGTGAGCATGCTTAGTTTTTCAGTCTCTTTCTTATATATGATTACCTAACTGTTGTCAGACTATGATTCCTACTCAATACGTGTTGTTGTACTAATTCTACCTTGTTGCTTTCTTTTCTAAGTGCAGAGTTCGTGACCGATTCGACCTCTGCACTTCGTGACTGAGTCCCGAGGCCGTCTAACGAACATTATAGGGTGAGCACTTGGATGGATTCACTGCCCAGATGACTCTATCTATTTCTGACTTTATATTCTATCATTTATACAGTTATTTATAGACATTTGAGACTTGTATTTCCTAGACATTATGCAGTGGCTCTTGTATTATTAAGACCTGATTTTGGGATTTGGATGTATCTTCCGCACTTATTATATTTACCTATTTATGTTAGACTTATTATTAGGTAATTCTGGGTGATTGGATTTATTTTATTTATTGTTTGGTTGTGAATAAGGGACGGGTTCACCTACCGAGCTGGAAGTGGTAGGTGCTCGCACATTCCCCTATTTGGAGCATGAAAAGTTGGTATCAGAGCCCTAGGTTACCCGTTCTATAAGTATAAGAGTGTCACGACCCGAGCTACGGGCCATGGCGGGTATCCGGGGCTAACCACAGAACACCACTCATATTACTACTTATCTACTCCCGATCATAACATATACTCATAATAATAGAAATCTGTGATCATTTGAAACATAATTACTTTTATAAACATAAGCCCTTCGGCTACCAAAATAATATATATACACGCACGTACATATACATACAAACTATGGGACCATGCTACCCACACTGCGTATCTACGAGCCTCTACTAGAGTACTAGACATATGGACGGGACAGGACCCCGCCATGCCCAATCATGAATATACACATATATGTAC
>NW_026718254.1:0-13642 GCF_029784015.1 Lycium ferocissimum
TGGTGGATTCTAATTCTAACTTCCACCCATTACAGGTGTAAGGTCAGGGTACTACCGTCCAGAGTAAGAAGAGAAGACCTGAGATGGGACGAGTGCCGGTGCGGTTGGAGGTAGAGATGGAGCTGAGGCTGGGGTTGGGGCTGCCCCTGCTCAGGGCCCGTTTGAGCGTATTGATACTTGTTTTGATGAGATGATGGCAACGTTCCAGGGTATACCAAGGCCTTCGGTGGAGGTGGGTTCATCCAGTGCTGACGGGGGTTACTTTACCAGGGAGGAGATGAAAGACAATCTAGAGGCGCAGAAAGGGATGGGTGAATCACTCTCTAGCTTGCAGACTGTCTACACTTCTCTGGCTGCAGACCACGTCTTACTTCTCACTGATTTTGAGAAGGAGCAAGCCAAGAACAAGTCTAGCGACAAGGTTCACCTGAGGGCTTAGAGAGGTATCAAGGGCTTATGGGGAAAGATGTACCTAAGAGAAGAGATGTCTGTGCAGGATGAGGATGACTTTGACCAGTACTCGTTCGTGATCCAGGTCAAGGGAGGTGACAGGAGAAGCAGATCAGCAGAGGATGTTGGTAGTTCAAATGGTGCAGGGGCCAAGAGCGTCCGGGTGGCTTAGAGACCTCTTCCCCCTCCCCTTTTTTCATTATGATGGTGCTATGGTTTCCCATATTGGGCTTTGTCATTGAAACAATTTCCTTTTTCTTAAGTTTGTTTGGTTTGTTTTGCTTCTTTCTATTTGGATAATGTCGTTTTGGTTTTGGTTAGCCTTGTTTGGGCTAATGTTCGGATACTTTGTTTTGAATGTTGAAATATTTGGTTTCTTGCTTTGGTAATGGTAGTTGGGTCTTGTAGTAGTGACTTGAGTGGTCCTTGCCCTTGTCGGGCTTGTCTTTATATCACTGATGGTTTGGTTTTCCTGTTATTTTTATCTGGTCTGTTAAATGGCGCGAACAGGGGAAGCAAGCCGAAAATAGGGGAGGAGTTTTAGGTCTCTGAACCTAGGGCAGGAGCGGTCAAGGAAGAACAGGGTTCCGCTTCAGCGGTAGCCAACCCGCTGCAGCGGTAACGCCACAGCAGTGGTCTGACCGCTGGGCCGCGATGACTGGTAGTAGCATCATGCTATGCTCGGAATACTTTCGCAACTAAAATTCAACTCAACCGTTCCCAACACATATTAGATCTGATCCTAAAATACGACTCGATTTCGCGCGTAGATACCAATTGGAATCGTCTAGATACCAATTTGGCACACTGAGATATCAATTTGACCAAAGTAGCACGATTCAAAAGAAAGAAAGGAAATTTCCTAGATGCCCTATAGCCTCCCATGGATGGGCACAGACGTCTACGTACCATTCCACGAGACTCTACTAGACATTGCACTTGTACTTGTGAGACTGGTAACCTAGGCTCAGATACCAACTTGACACGACCCAATTTAGAGTCGCGCAGGCACCTACCCTTCCCACCTCGGTAGGCGAACCCTCAATCAAAATAACACACCATCCAAGTAAAGAACATGATTCATTTTAACCAATTTGTATATAATTAACAGCGAAAATCAAATAATTATATTAACCAAGTTTGCGGAAGTGATTACAACAATTAAATAAATACAAAGACTCATTCTATTCCCACGACCTGGTCTAGACTAGTACAAGAGAGACTAAAGTGATCCAGATTACAACAAAACTCTAAGACCCAACCTCCATCCCGGAATGAAGTGGGAGGAGGCCTTCAAGATAGGCACCGCGCATCTTCCGAACATGTCACAATCAACCACCTAAAACACTCTACACCCCAAAAAGGGTGTAGCAAGAGTAGTATCAGTACAATCAACACGTACAGAGTAAGTATGATAGGCCGACAGCGGTTAGAAGCACATATCAGTAAAAGAGTTCACAAATAAGCATGATAAGTAACCAGATTAGCAACACACAATTTCTACCGTTCGCCTTAACATTAGCAATCCTTAATTCTCTTATACTTTTCCAAAAAACCACTAGGAAATTCCACTCCGATTCCGCAATCAATTATTATTACGCTATTCAATCTTAGTATAGAAGTCAACTAGCCATTTTAATCAACTTTAATCACCTAATCTTAATTTACCCAACATACACAACTGGAATAAAGAACAATCAACAAGGATAGTTCAAGATCATGGCCTATGGTCTTTCTACTAACCCCCATCATATCAATTTTCAATATATCCAATCAGAAACAACAATACAATAAATCATCGATCGTCACAAATAAGCCATAATGCGATGCAATGCCATGATATAAGAATGCAATGCAATGCTGTGTACATATGTACTCCAGAGGGAAGTATCGACGTCCCGGTAGCACAACCCATGGGGGATCTGCGAAGTCCATGTACTCACTCATCCACGATTTCGAGACAATCATCGGACATCGGACTCTCACATTGTTACACCTCGAAAAATTTCTCATTAGCGTACAGTGAATAGACTAACGAAGGGTACGACAAATACGATATTTTGATAAGTAAGAAATAACATTTGATGATTCTAAATGAGATTTCAAAAACATTTGAAGTAGGAGACGAAAGTTGTTAAGGAAAGTAAAATATATGCTGCGTGTCGGGCAAGATTTACGAGTATCGAATTAATGAGAGTTTAATGACATTTTGGAGAAGAGTTAGAATCTTCCTTAGATTGTTAATGAGGTGTTAAGCAAGTGTTAAGAAGGTTCCATAAGGATTAGAGATCAAACGAGCGACGGAAATCATTTCAGGGAAGAAGGGGTTATACGACCGACTTATACGATCCGTAACATTATACGGTCCGTATAAGGGTCCGTATAACACCCAGCAGAGATGATGTCTTCCCAGTGATGAACCACGACCACTTATACGGGCCGTGTAATGTTCCACGGATCGTATAAGTGTCCGTGGAAGTCCCGATGGACTGATTAAGTTGCAAACATAAATACATGTTCCCACTTCATTAATTTTGTCACGACCCAACCCCGTAGGCCGTGACTAGTGCCCGAGCTGGGCACCCAGACATAACCATTAATCAGAAACCGCATACAAATAGCTTACATATATACAAAGGTCAGACATCGGACCATAGCCGACATAATCGTATCTTATACACACGTACAAATGATACGTCACCCCAAGTCACACAAATACATATATATATATATATACATACCGCGGTCACAACTTCCGGCGGATGGTATCATGCATAAGCCGCGCAAGGCCGGCCATCGTACTGCGGGGACGTCCGGAATACGTATCACACGGACACAACCGAGCAAGAACCACCCATAACCCACACATATGTCTACAGACCTCTAAGAGTCATAACAGAATCATATGACGGGACAGGGCCCCGCCGTACCCCTGAACAAACATATACATATGTATAATAACAGAATCTGGTCCAAAGTATAGGCTCCGGAACAAGGGAGCGCTCCAAGACACCGGGACGAGGATCCGAGCGGTGGACCACCCAAACAAGTATCCGTACCTCGCGCGGCAAACGCGACCCCCAGAAAGCGGGGTCGACGGAATATGTATCGAGTATGCAAAGCATGAAAACGATAAATAGGATCATAATCGAACAAAAGGTACGAAAGTAAATGCAATATCCGAATATCAAAATGCTTACTGGTTAAAATACAAATCATGCATGGGGCTCTTAGAATATGGTCGCCCTCCGACATTGGTGCCATAACACATCATACTCCAGAAGGTTTCATCTCTCCGTATTCCCGTCACACATCATAACATCATAGCATATATACACGGTACCCGGCCGAAAGGGGCTCGGCGTACCGGACACATCATAACACCATAATATATACACGGTTCCCGGCCAAAAAGGGGCTCGGCGAACCGGACACATCATACTCCGGAATAAAGCATTGTGCGCACGATGACATACCGGCCCGGGACTCGGCGAAAGATGTCACGACCCAACCCCGTAGGCCGTGACTAGTGCCCGAGTTGGGCACCCAAACGCATTCGTCGAACCCGAATCACACACAGCTGGCTAATGCCGATACAAATATCAAACGCTACTTCAAACACATCTCAAACTCAAACACATATATATATATATATATATCGAAAGCCGATAAGGCTATCCGATGGCACATCAGCCCAAAACATATAATATACAAACTCATCCGTACAGGGTAGGCACACAACCCACATATACGTCTACAGACCTCTAAACAAACCAACAGACTAACAGAATCATATGACGGGACAGGGCCCCGCCGTACCCCTGAACACACGCACACATATGCAACGAACGAGTATATACCAAGATGTAGGCTCCGGGATAAAAGGAGCACTCCAACACAAACAGATGGTCTCCTAACCGGCGGATCGCCAAGCGGGCGTGCGTACCGCGGGCATGAAACGCAGCCCCCGAAGAAAGGGGTCGGTGACGAAATATGTGCGAGTATGCAAAGCAGAAATACAAGAAATAAATCCGAGTCACACACTGCTCGAAACGAGTACCGAAAGTAAGTACCTTTCCAAAATGTCAAATGTTTATTTTTCAAAATACAAAGTATGCATAGGCACGAAAATATGGTCGCCCGCCCGTCGTTGGCGCCATAACACGGATAACACCGAAGATTTCAAATCTCCGTATCCCCCGAACGCAACACATCATCACAACACATCATAAGCCATATCACAAGATAACTTCATAAACGGAACCCGGCCCTATGGCGAGGTCTCGGAACCGTAACACGGCGATAGCTCCGAATATATATCATAATGCGCACGACAACAAAACCGGCCCGGAACCGGCGAACGATGTACCAACAAACCGCACGAGCGAGTCGTGAGTAACCATATATGCATAAAATCATTATCATAAGTTCAAAAAGTAAGTAAAAGGATCATACTTGGGAATCGGGAAAATCGTCATACCAAACTCTTCCAAACGTCATCAGAAATGTACAAACGAAGGTCGCGGGACCCACGGACGAGTGTCAACCCGAGCCGGGCCCGCTTATGGAAAACACACTCATCACACGTCGTACAACCTCCCACGGCGATATCGAGGCAATCCGAGCCCTTAGTCGAAAGTTATGAGCGTTCGTAATTTCAACATCGTGTAAGAATAAAATTTTTGAAAACCAAGTTTTTATGCAACTTTAAAATCAATTTTTCCAACAACATCAAAACCAATATTTTCTCACATCAACACACGAGTACCAAAAGACAAACGCGAATCATAGTCAGGCTCGGATCATGAGAATGGAATTTCCTCGAGGCTAGTATCGTAGCCTATATTGAACTAAGACATGCCAAAAGAAAGAAGGGTTAAGCTTTACATACCTCGCTCGCATACAACGCTAATCCAACTCAACTTATATCTCGAACTCTCCAAGATCTACATGACATCAACAAATACCAACGTCAACCAAGCATTTAGAAGTTCATTTCCAACTAACACATAATCCTACGGAAAATTGGCGACAAAGACTTCCTTTATAAATGGACCAACCCCGAGAATTCAACTCGGCCAAATTCAACAACACAACAAACCAACAATCATTCCAACAATATCCATAATCAATTCAAACACATTCGAGCATTAACAATCTTTCTCCGCACACCCCAACCACATTCCAATTATGCTTATTACGACTACATACTTACAAACCAACATGAAATCAAACTAACACATATTCAATTGTCAATCCAAAACCAATCAAACAACATTCAAGAACTCTTTAAACGACTCACACAATATTTCCAACAATCCAACCAATGTTCCATTCCACCCGAAATGGTCCCCAAACCCGAGAACCTCAACTCTAATACACTCCTCGATTTCAAATTGTGATTTATTTCAACAATCTACTCTCCAACCATGTCATTTCCATAAATATGAAAATTACACTACATACACAAAATCTTCCAAATCAGCCCATAATACTTACAATACCAATTTGAGTCATTAAACTCTTATTTTCAACGTAGAATCTACATATCAACAACAACCAAAATTCCAAGAAAACTAACTCATTTCTTAACACATACAAAAGGCCATATTCGGCCAACACCCATATATGTATATACTTTATGATTTTCATTCCTTTCAACACTCCACAATAACCAAATATGCTACATAAAGCTTAGTTCATCACTTATAACATAGCACACACATACACGACCAACACACACACACACGGCCTCAACTTCAAATTGCCATATCTCATGAATTTCATCCATAACAACATACAACAACACACATAAACCCTTCATAACTCATAAAACATGATTAGAATTTACCTTTCTTCACAACCCTTCAATTTGTCCAAAGTTGGCCAAGGACGAAAACGAACGATCCAACGCTTGAAACAACATCTCCACGCTACTAAGCACCCTCAAATTAGTAGGTTTGCATCAAAGAAATAATTTTTAGAAGGCTAGTTCTTGGACTCATTTTTTGGAACCATGGCCGAACAGCCCTTTTTTTTTCTCCAAGGTTCTTGTTTGCTCTAAGTCTTGAAAGTGAAGGGAAAAGATGACCTTGTCATCTTTTTATTACAACTAATGGCCAACCATGTGGCCATGGCCCACTCCAAGAGTGGCCGGCCACATGGCCCCTTTTCTTTCCTCAATTTCTTTCAATTATCGTCAACTTCCCTTAATTCCACTTTTGGTCCCGAAGTTTCTTTGATGATTCCATTCCAATAACGTCATACACACTTAGGTCTTACGACAAAATCGAAGGTCACACGTCCCGACTTCGTACCCCGGAATGGTCTTAACCCTAACTTTTCATAGTTAACCCGAATCGTCCCGTCGTTCAAAATACGGGATGTAACAAAAGATGTAATAACAGAATGCACGAGCAGAGTCGTGAATAACCATATGCGATCGAAAACATTTTCAAAGACTCAATAGCATAATCAAAACAAACCATTACTTAAGAACCAAAACATTAATCAAATCAAGTTTCCTCCGAACGTCGCTCGGGGACATATCGAATAGAGCTTTGGAATTCATAGATACGTGTTACATCCCGTGTTTTATCCTATTTGGAGAATTTGGAAATAATTGCGACTTGTAAGAATAAGGTCATGTTTTGACTCCAATTGGTGAGTATGTTGTTACTTATGGGAATATGGATGCGTAAACGTCGGAGAAGGCCTAAGGGCAAAATTGGAATTTCGAAAATTTATTTCGGGAATTACAAAACGAGATTTTAAATCATTGGGCTCAAAGAATAAGTTGAGAAATTGAAGCCCAAAGAGAGGGGGGGGTGGCCGGCCAACCTTAGGCCCAAACCCACCCCAAGTAATAAATTTTGCATGTGCTATGCATGTGAGCAATTAAGGGGGCAAGTATATCTATATGTTCCCCTCTAGAATATTCAAGAGAGATCAAAACAAATCAAGAACAAGAAAAAAAATAGCCTTCGGCCGAGAGAGAGAAAAAAGAGAAAAAGAAAAGAAAGAAAAATTTCCAAGCTTCCAATCCTAGTCCAAAAATTGTGATTTTCCCATATTCTTGCTAAGCTCAAAGTGCTCTTCAAGGTGGTATAATATTCAAGGCAAGGAGGTGTTGTGTTGGCAAGGAGAGTTTATTGGAAAAGGTAAGGATTTCATGTCTTTGTTATGTTATGGAAGGTTATATGCATGTTATGGTATGTGAAATTGAATGAAAAGCATGGAATTATGATTGTATGTGTGTGAGCCGTGTGGTGTATGAATTTGTGGTGTGGCCGTGTATGTGTATATATGATATAGTTATGGTGAGTTCAATTTATGTTGTATTCTAGTTATGGTTGTTGTGAAATTTATATTGGAAATGAAAGTTGGATGAATTGGGTTGAATTGAAAAATATGGATGTTGGCCTGTGATGTTGTGTAGTATAAAGGAGATGGATTGCATTCTATTTAGTTCGTTAGTTGTGTCGTTGTAACCTTTGTGACGTAAATAAGGGCTTAATGACTTGAATTGGTATTGAAGTCCGCTTGTATGTAATTATGGGAATTTATATGAATTTTGTATGATTCTTATATAATGGTGGAAGTAAGGTTCTAAATGTGAATTATGATGGTGGTTAATGGAATTGAAAGGTGAAAATATGTTATGAAAGTTCATGTTGGAAGTTGGAATGGAAGTTGTTGCCGTATGTAGAAAAGAAAACTAGTTATGCTATGTTGCGTTTATAATGATTCTTGGTATTGTTGTTGGCTTGTTGTTGGTTGTTTCGAGCCGAGTCGAATCTCGGGGTGTCATATTTATAGGAGGTGTGCCGAAATTTCGGTAGCAAAATATAAACCCAAGAGTGAAATGTTAACTTGCATGAATAGTAATCGGTAAAGATGACCATTTGCGATTTCGACGAAACGGAATTGAGATTTGAGGAGCGTAAGGCACAACCAAGGTATGTAAGGCCTTCCCTATCTTTCTTTGGCATGTTCTGAGCGTAATAGGCTTGAAAGCGAGCCTTGATTGCACTTTTGCGTCTCATAATCTAAGATTGAAAATAGCGCCAAATCGTTCAGTAAGATTGAACCGATTTCTTCACGAATTGTCTTCAAAATGATTTATATGTACGAAACCTTCTCAAATGGACTTGGAATGTCCCAAACGCTTATAATGATTTTATAAAGTCTATGATCCGTAACTTATGCCCGCCGCCTCGATTTGACTCGAGGTGGGCCCACGATTCCGAGACCTCTTACTATGGTGCTAATTGATTTATTTCCATACAATGTTTAAAAGAATCTTTCGATAAATGTACCGATGTCAAGTGATAAATACGATGAATCTATAATATATTTTGACATGTCTTATGATCCCGTAAACATGATTCGATACAAGTAATCGTGCCATCCCCAAAAAGGGCAATACATATATACTATGATCATCGTCCGAATTCTTTGTAGTGATATGTCATTTGAATTGTTCCATGTGTTAAAGAACGATCATTCTGAATATTCTGAGAGCCCTGTAATGTATTTGCTTCGTACGAACAGTCTCAAAAATTCTGTTTTGACATAATCCGTCACGATGTCCGAAAAGTACGAATTATGGCTTATTGTTGATTTGTCTATTGAGTCTGGACTTACATGCATATGTTTCGCATTGCTCCGTTCGTGCAAGTTATGATATGTCTTTTCACCGAGCCCGGCCAGGACATGTTCTCGTGCGCACTTCTCTCCGCATTATTCACCGAGTCCCTCGTACTGGCGGGGCGGGACACGTTATTTGTATGATTATGATACGATGATACGGGGATGGCGGCCAGGACGGCATATGATTATTATCCACCGAGACCCGCAAAGAGAGGGCCGGACACGTTGTATGTACATGATGTATGATTTTGACGGTCGACATGATTCCATATTACCGAGTCCCTTAATAAAGGGCCGGACACGTTATCCGCACACATGATACATGATTTGGTTATGCATGATTTCACTTACCGAGTCCCTTATCGGAGGGCCGGACACGATACATGTTTGCATGGCATTATATGATCCGATATGCATTATGTTTCCCGAGGTCTCGACAAGGTATTACCTTTTGTACTCCAAACCTTCTAATCATAACTCTATCCGTTATGTTTCTGTACTCCTGTCTTTGATTATGGTTATATTGTTACTTTTCCGCTTTACATACTCGGTACATTTTCCGTATCGACCCCTATTCTCCGGGGGCCGCGCACATGCCCGTGTGCGTACGCATTTCGTGATACGCCGCCGCCGTAGGATCCGCTTCCGTCGTTCGGAGTCGCTCCCCCTGATCCGGGCTTATACTTTTGGTATATACTTTCGCTGTCATACATTGTGTTCATATGCTTATTTGGGTACGGCGGGGCCCCGTCCCGTCTTCCGATTCTCGTTATGTATGTCGAGGCCCGTAGACATGTAGTGGGTTATGGCTATGTCCGTACGCATATTTGTATATGTGATATGTTCGGGCGTTTCCGCCACGGCGGCCCCTTGCCGGCTTGCCTATATATGTGTATGCGGATATGTTGGTATTTTCTCGCGTGCGTGTTTATTTTGGTTAGTAAGAAAAACGAGGGAAACTCGCCCAAATTTTTCTAGATATTTGAGTTACTATCTTTGGGCTTTTGGTACGTACGGTGCCCGTGTCGGCGCTAGTCACGGCCACTTGGCGGAAAATGGCCGGGTCGTGACAATACGTGTCAAAACCATATGACATAGCTTATGGGAACTGAAATCATAATCATCATTATAGATTCGATAGATAAGTACACTAACCATATCCGAAGGGTCGGGATGGTAGCCATATTAAGTTTTGTCACAAAGTCGTGGGAACTATACAAATGAAAGTCGCGGGACCCACGGACGGACGTCAACCCAATCCGAGCCCGCCTATGGAAGGTGTAATCATTATATGCTATGGAACATCCCACGAGCATATCAAGGCGATCCGGTTCTGTCTACGAAAGTTATGGCCCTTTTCGACACGTTCCCTTTAGGAACAAAACTTTTTTATGCAACATTTGAAAACCAATTATTTCAAAGACATAAGGGCCATTATTCCATTACATTACGAATGTCAAAGATAAATGCAAATAAGAATCGTAGGCATACTCGGATCGCAAGAATAGAATTTTCTCGATGAGGCTCGTGTCATAGCCTATTTACAACTAAGGCATGCCAAAAGAAGGAAGGGTTAAGCTTTACATACCTCGTCCGCTTCCTAAGCTAATCCGAATTCAAGTCTCGACTTCTCAAAATCTACAATAACATCATTTGGCACCAAACATTAGTCATAGGCACTTAGAAATCCGATTCTAAGCTAGCACTTCCTCGTAAATTTGGGCAGATTTCCCCGTAAATTCAACAACCCCGAGAATTCAACTCGCCAATATCATCAACAAAAACACCAACAACCATACTAACAACATCAATAAGTAATTCAAAACGTATTCTAACATTAGTAACTTCTTTCTACATAATTCGACAACATTCCAATTACATTCAATTCAACCATATATAATCAAGTCAATATCAATGCTCACACATTCAAGCACTAATCCGAAACCATTCAAACACGACTCAAGAACACTTCCAACAATCCGCAAAATATTCAAACCAACCCAAGCAATGTACTACTCCACCCGAAAACGTCCACATTCAACAAGAACTACAACCACACGTTTCTTTCTTCCAAATTCATTAACTACACCAACGATCCACAAATTGACAACATAATTCTCATAAATTCAAGAAACTATGCTAAAATCACATTAACTTCTACAACAACCCACAAACAATTACAACTTCAATTTAAATCATTAAACCTTCATCTTCATCATATAATCCACAACAATCATCAACTAATACACTAAATAAAATTAGTCCATCATAGTCTACCAAAACAGCCCCTATACGGCCACACTTCAACACACAACATATCATGATTTCCATCCATTTTTACACACTACAACACATTCAAAACATCCATAACACAGCTAATTCCAATCATTTAACCCACATAAAACATAATTTCATCCATTTAATCCATAAATCTCAACAAAATAACAAACTAGTTTATAACGCTATTTTCTCCGTTCTAATCCGTTAAAACTCTAATTAAACTTGTTAACAATGAAAAATGGACCTTAGTATTACCTTAAGTATGCAGCCAAAGACGTCACCCTCTTCTTCTTGGCTGATTTTTAGCCCAAAATGAAGGCAACACAACGTACAACATTTTTCCCTTCATGAGCTTCACGATTCGGGGCTTAGATTGTGGTCAAGATTTGGTTTCTCTCTCTACCTCTCCTCTCTCTCTCTCCATCTCTGAAAATCTGGACGTTTTGGTCTGAAAAATGAAGGAGAAAGCTGAAAATTTCACTTAAATGGCATGGGTATTGGGCACACGACCCGACTTGGAATCGGGTTGGGCCGAATCCACTGTTTAGCTCGACCTTTCTACTTTAAAATATTCATATCTCCTTATCCCGATGTCACCTATGGGTCCACAGCCTATGGTTGGAAAGCTAATTCAATTATCTACAACTTCTATCTTTGGTATTTTTCCAAATTCCAAACTTATAATACCGTTTCTCGCCCTCAAAGTCGCATCACCCGAAAACGTTACTTAAAAATATTTGCTTGGAGGACTTCCACTTTGATTTGGCTCAAGGGTCCTTCTTGAGTTGTGTTTAACTTCACATATATTATTCATATAACTTGTCATATGTCAAAAAAAAAATCTTGACATGTGGACCCCACCTCAACTTATGAATAATCCAACGTACAAAAATACGGGATATACCATTAAAAGTCTCAACCTCGTATCCCGGAATAGTCCTGTCCTTAACTTTCCATGGTTAGCTCGAAATTTCCCAATGTACAAAATACGGGATATAACATCCTCCCCCCCCCCCTTTAGAACATTCGTCCTCGAATGTTAAACTAGCCATACAGGGTCTTATAAATGCTTCGGGGGAGGGTCCCTTTTATCCGCTATCACGTACGGGAGATTCATCAATCAAAGATAACCAAATGAGGAATTTAGATTATGTTACATCCGGCATTTTTGCGTATTTGAAAATTTGGAAATAACCTTGATTTATAAGGAATAAGGTCATGTTTGGATTTCTTTCTAATTTGTGAATGTTGTTTATGGAAGTATGGATGCGAAATATCGAGGAAGGTTAAGGGCAAAATTGGAATTTGGAAAATTAGTTTCGGAAAATTTCAAAATGAGATTACTCATGAGTTGGGCTCAAAAAAAAAAATAGGAAAATTTAGGCCCAATATGCAGGTGGCCGCATACATGGCCAAGCCCATGGAAATTTTAATTTATTTTCCATGTGCTAAATAATATATAGGCAAGCCAAGTTCAAGAAACTTCAAGAGAAAGAAAGCAAGAACTAGAAAAAAAAAAAGAAGGGCCTTCGGCCAAGAGAGAAAGAGAGAAAGAAAAAAAAAAGAAAATTTCTTAGCCTTCAATCTTGACTCAAAAATCTTGTTCTTCGCGAATTCTTAACGAGCTCAAGGCGCTCTTCGACGTAGTATAATTGGTTTGGAGAAAGAACTCCGTTTGTGGAAAGTTGGAAATTCAAGAAAAAGGTAAGATTCTTATGTTTCTAGTTATGGAATAAATTTATATGTTATGATGATTAGAAGTAGACGAGAATTATGAAAGTGTGACGTGTGTGTGCATGGCGTGTGTGTGTGTGGATTATGGATGTGGCCGTGAGCCACATGGAGTGGGAAGGTGATGAATTTGATTTTTTCTTAGCTTGTTAGTTGTGTTGTTGTGACTTTTGTGACGTAAATAAAGGCTTAGCGACGCAAGTTGACGTTGAAATGGCATGTATGTTGTTATGGGAAATTATATGATTTTATATGGTTTTTATGTAATTGTGGAAGTAATGGTCTAAGGTGTGAATTAATGTTGTTGTGAATGAATTTGGAAGATGACAATGCAATTTTGTAAATTGGTTGAAATCGTAGGAAGTTGGGTTGGCTTATGGTTTGATGGAAAACTTGAGTATTTTGAGAAATAAGGAGGAATGTGTTGAAATGTGTTTGAATGGTCTTGAATTAGTAAATGAATATGAAAATGTCGATATTGGATGAGAAGTATGAAGTTAGAATGGAAGTCGATGTATTATATAGAAAG
>NW_026718255.1:0-13957 GCF_029784015.1 Lycium ferocissimum
TATCGTTTTTGAAATCATAAACTTGGAACCTTTAAACATAGAATCATCATCATCATATTTATCGTAGGAAAATATTCTCATTTTTGACATCATCGTTGTCATTGTAAAATATATCCGTCGAGTTGTCATGAAAGCTATTGAGTCATAAACCTCCATTTGGAAAGATACGTACGTTTTAGAAAGCATTTACGGGTCATCGGGAAAAGAAATCATGCCTTGGAATTATAGACTTCTAACTTTGACAACAACAAAGTTATGGAAGCATTTATGAAATCGTAACCTAAGAATCATGCCTTTGAAAGAAAGGGGCGAGCCTTAACATACACAGCTCGACCTCCTATTGGCTACGTCTATCCGCCCGAGCTCACAAATCTACATTCGAGAGGATTCACACTAATGTTAGTCTCCGTATCACATACTTATCTCAAGTTCCAACTTAAACTATTTTATATTCTATCGAAAATCGGCAGCATCTCCCCGTTTAGGTGCCTAGTCCGACCTTCAATTCATCAACCAACAACAACAACAACAACAATACCAACATCAATAATATCATTTCCTATATCAAAGTATTCCATAAAACAGCCCACACGCCGTTTTCCGATTTCCATAACTAGTCAATTCACTTTATTCAACCATTTAATTGTTCGCCGAATTCATAAAACTACACCAACAATCCGCATGCTAACAATCATCATTCTTATGAACACAAGAACCTATATTAACATCATATTACTTTCCAAAACAGCCCACAACAATTGCAACGTCAACTCCGAGTCATCAAACATTCGTTTTCATCATAGAATCTACAACAAACACAACTACAAGACTAAGTAAAATGAATTCATCATTCTTACACACATGGCATACACACGGCCAAGGCAACCTACACGGCCACCACAACAACACCACAATTTCATGGATTTCGTTTCATTTCCACACTCCACAACATACACGAACCATGCATAACATATGAAAAATAGGATTGAACCATACCTCTCTTTCACGTAGTTCCTCAAATTGGCTATGATTTGCACCTTGAATCGACGCTTGTTCTTACTACTCCAACGACTCCACTACGTTGTCATGCACCTTCTAAGGAGTGGAATTGCTAGAGAGAATTATTTTTTTTTATCACTTTTTCTTGCCCTTGCTCGGCTCCTCCCTTGGCCGAATGGCCTTTCTCCCTTTTTCTCCAAGCTTCTAAATTTTTCTAAGGGGAAGAATATGATGACTTGCCTTGTATTATTCATCACACATATATATACATATACACATGCACATGGCCGATCATGTGCAATAATCAAATCTGGGTCATAATCGAAACGGAAGTACGGAAAGTAAGTACATATCCAAAAATACCAAAATGTCTATTTATCATGTTATTATTATTATTATTTTTTTTTATTTTTTTTTTAAGAATAACAAAGTATGTGTTACACCTCGGAAAATTTCCCGTTGGTACGCAAGTGGACGAACTAGTGATGAGAACGAGTGTATAATGTTTCATGGGCAATGTATGTAAATGAATGGGAATGAAAAGAATAAAAAGTCTAGAAATGTGAAAAGTTGAAAGTTGGCAAAACTGCCCAGTAGTCGTGAATTCCAAATACGGACCGTAAAGTGGAATACGGTCCGTAAATAGCCAGGTCGTAAAATGGCATGCAAAGGTTTCAACTTTCGCCGGTGGAGAAATGGTTAAATACGACTTTGGTCGGACGGACCGTAAAGTGAAATACGGCCCGTAAACCATGGTCGTAAATCACCATGCATGCGCCAAAGTTTCTGGATTTCAGCTTAAGGTTAAAGACGACCACGAGGGGACGGTCCGTAAAGTGGAATACGGACCGTAAACCTCCATGGACGACCATCGCTCACCTCAAAGACAGCTTTCCCAATTCATTAAATATGAGGACCAAGACTTATTTTTTATTTCATTTCTACACTACACCACTTCTCTCTAGAATCTCTCTCTACATTTATTACACAAGTTTTCAAGGATATTTGAGGATCAACAACATTAAATAAGTGAATCAAGAGTAAAGGAAATCATCAAAGATCATCAAGTCAAGAAACCCAAATGGAGAAAAATTAGGGTTTTGCTCAAAGAGGAAAGTATTAGCAACCAAGGCTTGTTCCTAAAACATCTAAGGTAAGGTTCATGATATTTATATGTTGTTTAAGGTATTTGGGAGTTGAAATACTTGGCCATTAAAAGAGAATAGCAAAATGGGTTATGAATGATGAATAGTGACGTTTTGAGACATAGTTGGAATTGAATCATGAATGTTGTTGGGTTGTGATATAACTGTGTTATAAATGACCTATAGACATGAAATGAGTGTTGGATACGAAAGAAAATGACGATGGATTTTTAGTCATGATTATGGGAAATTGAGGTGAATTATGAAATGCGAATCATATGAATGAATGATGATTGTTGTTAATCATATCGTGATGATTATTATGAATGTTGGAATTGATATGGAATATGGCGGAAAGTAGTATAAACAAAGGAAGCGCTGCCCAAATTTCTATAGCCTTAGTAAGTATGTTTTTTTACGATGACATAACTAATGTCGATATGAATTCCATTGAAGGTATAGACAAGCGCATTACGGGGAACGAACAAGCGATAGAGTAGCTAAGCGACAAAGGTATGTGAGGCTAATCCCTTTCCTTCTAAGGCATGAGTCCTATGGCATGAATTTCCTCTTTTACTATAAATGTTCCATCTCCAAGAAAGTTAAGAGTCTCTCTCATGAATAGCTATACGAGATAAGAAATATAAGATGAATACGAAAATGATGATAGCAAGCTAAAGTCTAGAAATGCTATAGCCTATGATATGATGCCTCTAAGAAGCTAATGATGACATTTATGTAATTTAATGATATTGATCATTGTGCACACTCACCTTATGCTTGTTCCTTCAAGGCGGGCGGAATACGTAAGAATGCTCATAATGACATCGGGGTCCACGACCTTACGTCACCCCGATAAGGTATGAATAGCTAAGAGTCCCTATGCATGTATTGTGATAAGTATATGATGTCAAGCATACCATGATGAGTTATGATAAGCATACTATGATAAGCATGTTATGATAAGCATGATGTAATGAGTATATGATGATATCACGCGCTACTTATATGGCGGGCGGTCACCGCCAAGGCGGGCGGCTATACACACCATGGCCAAATGGCATGGGCGGTACACAACTAGTGGGCGGCATGAGATAATATCACGGACGCAGGATGCCTGGACGCAGGCTATTGATGATGCTAATGATATTGATTATTACACCGCACCTATATGGTCGGGCAGCTATTACAGTTATGTATATATGATATGATGATGAGTACGAAAGTAAGTCAGCATGCATGATCATCCTTATGACTCAGTCAGTTACAGATTGCTCCTTGTTTTATGCCTCCTCAGTTTATTGATGCTTCATTATTGTTTATGCTTCACATACTCAGTACAATATTCGTACTGACGTCCTTTCTTCGGACGCTGTGTTCATGCCCACAGTAGACAGGGAGGTGGCCCGGACTCGTAGGAGCTAGCGGTTGATTTGAGAGCACTCCATGGCCCGGAAGTGCCACGGATTTCTCTTTTGGTATATATATATATACGTCTATATTCATGTTTTTGGGCATGACGGGGTCCTGTCCCGTCCAGATGTCTAGTATTCCAGTAGAGGCTCCTAGATACGCAGTGTGGGTAGTCCGGTCCTATGGCTTTTATGTATATGCATGTATATAATATTTTGGATAGCCGAAGGGCTTATGTTTATAAAAGTAAATATATTCCAGAAAATTCCAGTTTTACATGATTATGAGCATATAGTATGAATAATAAGATAGCGAGTAAGTGAGTGGTGTTTGGTGGTTAGCCCGGATACCCGTCGCGGCCCGTAGCTCGGGTCGTGACGGTATGTATAGGACTCGATCACACCATATACCGCGGTCAAAAATCCACGCACTATCATATCACATAACATACCGCGGCCAAATACCCGGCGGCAATATCCCATTTAACATACCGCGGTCAAATACCCCGGGCGGCAAATATCCACATAGCATACCGCGGCCAAATACCCAGCGGCTATATCACATAACATACCGCGGCCAAATACCCAGCGGTAATATCACGTACCGGGAAACAAATCATTATTACAAACCCAATAGAATAACCAAAGCGTACTATTATTTTCAACCCAAGGAAATAGTCAAATCAAATTTTCTCCGAATGTCACTCGAAAACGTATCAAACCGAACTTCAGAAATCATAATCCCGTATCAAAATCACATGCATATGAGCAAATAAATAATTAAGTTACCTTCCAAAATCCGATGACCAAATATATTTACTAACATCGGAAAGTGCGAAAAACAAGTTTGATTTATCGGAATTAGTATACAAAAGTTACAACCTTCGAAATCGTTCTTGTAATGTCAAAAAATGTATTATCAAACTCAATAAAGTAGTTAAAATAACTATTTTATAGTAATCGGAGCGATGGTCAAAAGTTCTCTTTCAAAATCTCGCAAATATACCAAACAGAGCGACATAGGGAGATCTCGGAATGCGTGAGCCCCACCTCGGTCAAATTGAGGCGGCGTACCCCAAACTATGGTCGTTAGGCCTTACGAGGTCATATACAAAGGATTCTAGGCCCTCCAATATCATTTGGGCGAACTACGGATGTTTGAACAAATGTTTCAACAAAACAGGGCATACTTAATTCAATTCTACTAAATGAGAAAGGGCCAAAATGGAGCTCGGATTAGAGGAGTAGAGTCGTCCCCAAAGCTCGTATCTTAGCCTAACATACCTAGGTCATGCCAAGAGAAGGAAAGGGCAAGCTTCACATACCTTATTCGCTTCTTAGGCTTGTCTAAATTCAACTCCCATTTCCTCCAAAATCTGCAATTGGTCACAATTACCAAATGTCATTTGTAAGCCTTAAGAATACAAGTTGGAAGTAATGCTTGTCCGTAAATTTCGACATCATTTCCCCTATAATTACAACATCCCCGAGAATTCAACTCGGCCAAATAAACAATAACAACACCAACGATCAACCCAACAACATCAATAACCAATTCAAGACGCATTCTATCATTAATAACGCTTTTCTACATAAGTTGACATCATTCACCACATTCAAGCTAGTCGCTTACATTCAACCCAACATTATCTTTTATACATTCAAATACTAATCCGAACTCATTCCAACAACATTCAAGAGCATTCTAAGCAAATCATACAATTTTTCCAACAATCCAACCATGGCTCCAATCCACCCGAAATCAGCCCCCAAACCCGAGAACCTCACTTTAACAAATTCCTCATTTTCAAATCATGATTTGCATCCACAACTCACATTCTAACAATGCCATTCTCATCAACATACAAATTACATTAAATACACAATAACCTCCAAATCAGTCCGCAACCAACGCAACATCAATTGAGTCATTAAACATTCATTCCCAACATAGAATTCATAACGACGACGGCTAAAACATTAAGCAATATTAATTCGTTCTTCGGCATATAATATGACCCATTTTCGTCCAACATACCAATATGCACATATGGATAATTCTCATTCATTCTTCACCCTACAATGATCATAACATACTAACTAGACCTTAATTCATCACTCAAACATAACACAACACACACACTTTACACGCCCAACCCTCATACATATAGCCTCAACTTCAACATACTTTATTTCATGATTTTCATCCATATTAACATACTACAACATACATACAATCTTTATAACACATAAAACATAATGAAATCTCACCTTTCTTCTTCAACTCCCCAACTTGCCTAGGGTTTCCAAGGATGAAAAATAAAGGGTTGATCGCTCCAACGACACCTCCACGCTACTTAGGGACCTCAATATAGTGGGTTAGCATCAACAAAATATTTTTGGAGTGGCTCAAATTGAAGTTGATTTTCCAAGGGCTTGGCCGAGAGCCTCCTTGAAGTTCATCCAAGTTCCCCTTTTTTTTTCTAAGTGTTGGATGAATATAATGAACTAGTAGTCATCTTTTATGCAAGTATAAGACTTATTCAAGTGCCTTGGCCCACACCATGTGTTGTTCCAATTAAAAATGAACACAAAATGGGTGGGCCAATCCCAAAAACCACACGGCCACATGCATACTAATTGCATGATTTGCAAGTTCCATTTATTCCAATTTTGGTCCCAAATTTTCCTAATTGTTCCATACCAACAAATTCATGCACAACTTATATCTCAAAATAAAATCGAAGGTCAAGAATTCCGACTTTGTATCCCGAAATAGTTTTGTCTCTAACTTATCACAGTTAATCCGAATTGTTTCAATATACAAAAATGCGGGATATAACATTATATTATATTGCAAAATTACAATTGAAAAAAAAAAGAGAAGGGCACGTCCATGTAGAAGGGGTTCTAGTCACTGACGTGTTTTGGTAATGCAGACCTTGCATCACTGGGAAAGGATTTGCAGACTCAAAAATTCTCCCAATTCTTTTTGGACTTGGTTGTTTTGTTTGGACTTTTTCCTACACCTATAAATATTTCATAAGCCACAATTTTTACATAAATTTGGATAGCTTGAAACCCTTAGTTCAGAACTTTGGACCTAGAGAGAGCTTGGAGCCGCCGTGGAGGCCGTAGTTACAGGGTTTTACCTTCTTTTCTCTGTAATACTTATTTTGACATTTTTATTCGGATGATTTGTTTTTTTTCCTCCATGTCTATGTGGAGCTAAACTCTTTAGTTCTAGGGTTTGACGCTATCATGAAAGTTGTGGTTTGATGATTGTTGCTATCTATTGATTTCCATCTTTGGGTTATTTATTTATTCTTGGTCTTAATTATTTGATTATTTGACGAAATAGTTGAGCACTATCTGTGGCGTGTGAATTGAACTAGGTATAGGGAATTTGCATGCGTAATAAGAATAAATAGAGCTTGTTCGATTGATTGTTTCGCTAATGAGGATAGAAATATACCCTTTAGCCTTGCTTAGTTGAATACGGAGAAGTAAATGTGCTCTTGTTTCCTCTGGCGACCATAGGAATATAGGCGTTATAGTAGCATCTATAGTCTTGTGAGCAACTCGGAAGATACTAACCAAGTTAACATCAACCCGTCAACTAGTAACCCATATGTAGAACGATTTGAAGACTCAACTGGATTGTTAGTGGTGATAGCCCTTGATCTGTCCTAGAGTAGAATTGATCCTTCTTTATTGAGACTTATGCCATGTGAGGTGAGGAATTCTTGCACATATTCCATGTTTTGCATCTTAGTCTAGAACTTTCCTTGCATGTTATTGAAGCGAAATAAAGAGTGTAGCTCTATTTAGGAGATGATCATAGGTTTTCTTTCATATGTCTTGTGAATTTTAGCCTTTTCAAATATTGTACCGCTAGTTAGCCCTTTGAGTCTTTAGCCTTTTATTTGTTAGCTGTATTTTTGTCTTGACTCATTTGTTGAATCCCTAGTTTTTGTACCTTGCTTCCTTAAGCATTGTAGCTTGGACTGTGATATAATTGTTAAATTTGAAGAAATGGATGGTCGACTGTAAATGTGACCAATGATAACTGCCTAATGATGAAAAGGCCCTCTTAGAAAGAATGCGACATAAAAAAAAAAAGAATGAAAAAGAAAATTTGCTAGAAAAAAAAATGATTGAAATGTTCTTGATATGAGGGAAATACTTAATTGATGAAGAGAGGGATAAAAATAATGGTTGATGAAATCCAAAAGTGCAAAGTGCTTAGGGAAGTGTAAGTCACTATCATATAGCTTTCCTACCCGTTCCCTATCCAACATTAAAACCCGTTAAAGTCTTATTTGATTCTATTCTAGTACACTTAATTAGTAGAGATGTACATAATGAGCAAGACTATGGTTCTTTGTGCATGCATGTGAATTCTTTTATGAGTGCAAGAGTTGTTCTTTGATGCTAAGTCCTTAAATTATATTCATTCTTTGACTTGAGTGTGCGGACTATTCCTTCTTGTGGGGGCACTTGTCTCATGATAGATAGGTGATGTTGTTGGATTTCTTTGACAGAGTTGGTGAGTGAACTTAAATTTGATGAGTTAGAGTCCTTCTTTGAGGTTAAGAGGTTAGAACTTTGTTGTTTGTTTGTTGACATGTCTATCTTGCACGATGATTAGGAAGTGTATATTTGATGAGTTGAGTTGCTATAGAGCATATTTGTTGTTATCAACCAAAGTGGTGGTGTTCCTACGCTTGATTTATTGAGATTGGCTGTAGTACTTGCTCGAGGACGAGCAAGCGTTTAAGTGTCGGGTGGTGATGTTCGGCGAAAAATGCATATATTTATTCATTTTTGCCTCAAATTTTAATACTTTTAATCGTCTTTGAGTATTTATTATAGTGGTTTATTGTGCTAATATTATATTTTGACTATGTAGAAATAAAGCGGTGTGAAGATGAAGATGTTTGAAGCAAAAAATGAATATAAGTGGAAAGAGAAAAAGAAAGAAAGAGAGGGAAAAGATGGGGACCACCAAAGTGACCTTGTCCCCCAATTGAAAGACAATAAAAGATGAAGTAAAAGAAGAAAACAAAGGCAAAGAATGAAAAAAGAGGAGCTACGTACTTGGCAGCCTCGCTCAGCGAAGAGTACAATAATTCGTCCGATTAAAAATTCTCTCAATTCGTTTTGGATTCGGTTATTTTGTTTGAGCTTTTTTGTAAACATATAAATAATTCATTAGACACATTTTTTTATGGAAATTTGGACCTAGGGAAAGCATGGAGCCATCGTGGAGGGCGGAGATTATTGGGGTTTACCTTTTCTCCTCCTTACTACTAGTTTTTATATTTTCTTCAGATGATTTGTTGTTTTTTTTCCATGTGTATGTGGAGCTAAACTTCTCGTTCAAGGGTTTTGGTAAACCATGAATATTGATGTTTGATGATTATTTCTTACCTTAATATGAGTTGTTGAGTTTGATTGTTTCTTTAATTCTGTTCATAATTGCTTGGTTGTTTAGCCAACATTTAGGTTCTATCGACTATCTAATATACATGCTTGAGAAAGATGTTGTTAGATTAGAGAAGGATTAAAGAGGGCGTGGTTTGATTATCCCTACAATTGGGCTAGGATTTGTGGCTAGGATAGGATTATACCTAGGCGCCGCGTTCAATTAAATACCATAAACAAATTGCGTTCTCAACAGGTCAATTCCATAGGAATATAGGCGGTGAATTGTTTTGAATAGATGAGTAGTAGTTCGGGAGGATACTACGAGAGTTAATAATCCGATTAATTAGCAATCATCGATAACTCGGATTAAGGAGAAATAGTCCGAGAACTCAATAGGATTGGTGAACCAACCGCAACCCTGGAACATTCATCTCATTGATAATATAAAAACCCGCTCTTTCTTTGTTGAAGTTCACTATTTGTTTTTATTTTTATTTTTAATTAGTTTATAATCATAACCTTCATATATCATCTCTTGTTTATATAATCAGCATTAGTTTAATTTAGTTGACGGTTAATCATAAGTCCCTGTGGGTTCAACATCCGATCTCTAAAATCACTAAATTCCTTGTACGACCACGTATACTTGCATGTGCATTTGGGAGCAACAAACTATTATATTTATAGGAGAAAACTAACTTGATCTCAAAGTCACCATCCCTACTTTTTATCCTAAATATAAATATCCACAATAACAAATAATATTTATAACACTCCCCCTTGAATGTCTATTTGATAGCTAATGTGCCTCATTAAAACCTTACTAGAAAAAACCAGTGGGAAAAATTCTGGTGAAGGAAAAAGAGTGCACATTTCTAATAATACGCATTTTGGCTGCCTCATTAAAAACCTTACCAAGAAAACCCAATTGGGTCTAACCTTGGTTAAGGGAAAAGAGTACAATGCATATTAACTCTCCCTGATGAGAGCATCAATCCAAAACTTGAATCTTCGCATCCCAATCTTGTGCACCATCTTTTAGAAAGTTGCAGTTGATAGAGACTTGTTGAACAATCAACAATATTATCACTTGAATGAATCTGTTGCGCGTTGTAGTACCATTCTTTTGGATTTCGTGTATGAAGAACAACTTTGGTGAAGTATGCCTTGTTCATGGGCTATGCATGCTGTTGCATCTTCAATCTGTGCATAGAGTTGCATCGACATATAATATTATTGAAATCACTCCAAATGCATTCCTGACTTGCTTTATAAACCAATGTTATTTTTATATGATTTTACTATCATGTAGAACAACATTGCATGACTGTAATCTCTCATAGTCATAGAAAATTATATAAATGCATCAATTGCATAAAGATATGGCACTTCAGGACCAAAGAATCTGCAAGTTTCTCATTTCAACTTCTTTCAGCAGATAATCTATTGCTTTTGGAAACTCTTCATGAGTTTTCAATAATATACAAGTCGTCAACTTGCACAACAATATAACATATTTTGATTTTCATAAAAACGTAAGGATAAATAGACCCTTAGTCAATGAATATTCATTAAGATGATTAAATCGCATTCACGTGATTTAATTCATATAAGAATTATGAACAATTTTCTAGAACTTGTATTTGCTTGTGCATCTAAAATTCTTCAAGAATTTTCATATAAATGTTATCAAGTAAATCATATAGGTTGTGACTATATTCATTTTTATTTAAATGGCGGGACATCTTCTGGTGTCCAGACTGCAAGTCCACTTTATGCTTACCAAGAGGCATCAATTCACTTGATAATTATTTCTATGTCAACATGCTTTAACCAACATAGAATTTAGATCCTCACAATATTTTACGATATTGCTCTACACTGTTTAAAAATATATCGTCGATGATATATCATTTGTATCGGTTCACAATAGGATATAACTTATTGAGATCTCATCACTTCCATTATTTTTAGGTACCTAAACCTCTCATGAGGTTTCATGAAGTGTCATGTCGTACGCTCTGCAAGAGCACATTGCCTCTTTATAATGATCGTTTTGATCATTTATTCCTTTTTCTTTTGAAGGATTATTGTGTTTGGAACCGATTTTGATCTACCATTCTTTATGCATGATGTAGACTCTATCCTTCACGAACTTTAAATTAATAGGAGCATTTTATAGCTAAAATATAAAATTAATTTTGGGTCAGCAAATGCTTCTAGCATGTAACTTGAATTACTTTTGAATGAGAATCATACTAATGATAATTCACAACATATTTTCTAGCTACTTATTCTCTCCCCCTTATGCTAGAAAAACTAACATAAATCCTATCTCCTATCTTCTTTGTAGGAATCCATCTGCGTGCATCATGCTAGATTAATTAATCATATACCACACATAAAAACTATTAGATGGAAGTATCTAGTTCATAACCTTGAACCAATTATGAGGGGAGAAGTTATCATAATTTATTGGTCAGAAGCATACAAGTGATATTGTATACAATATATCATATCTCAGACCAGCACATGAAGTTTTGTTCTCATAAACAATGGTTTAGCCATACATCGGAGGCATTTAACGCTAAACCAGCTTGGATATAAACCAACATTATCAAGATGAATTGTCTTGATTATATAATTTGGAAATTATGCTCTTAACTCAATTACTTGGAGCAAATAATTTTGTAAATGTCAAACTTCAGGTTGACAATAAACGCACATGTGACAATCTCATAGATGCATATCATCACATGAAAGGTGAACGGGCCTATATTCACCTTTTATATTTTCCAGAATTTAGGGAATTTAATCCCAACATTAGCTAGTATAATTAATTTATTATGAGAACAAGCAAAACAAATAAATTCTTGAAGAATCTTCTAGTTCTTCAAAATATGTCGAATATGCAATCTGCACATCATATTTGAATTGGGATGGCCAAGTTGCTCATGACAATTGATACAATTATTTATAATAGTAAACTTCAAGTTTACCATGCCATGTGCTATTTATTTTAGTAAACTTCTGATTTACTATGACATGAATTTTTTTTTCGTATCAATAAACTTTTGGTTTACCTTGACATGTGATTTCATCATTGTTACACCACGTACTTTTGTACGTTAATTTTTGTAAGTTAACCGACGTAAGCTTAGAGAGTGAGATTATCTTTAAGGTTACAAGTGCTTAGACCATGTTTATCAAGTGCTAAGTAAGTATGGTGAAGATAATATGTTAAGCGAATCGAAAGGATTAAGTTTCGTCAAAGTCCTACATTTGGTCATGAGTTACGGTAGGATTTGGCCCAAATTTCTGTGGATATATCTCCTAGTATATGAAGATTTATGGGGTGCATTACCAATGGAAATTAATGTTCATTGAGTGTAGTTTTCAACGCAACAAACTATTTGCCAATTCGACATCGAAGTAGGAAGTTATGAGCGTTTTACGACAAACTGTTCTGGCAGAAGTTGGACCTCACTGAGTGAGCTCCAAAGCAAGGTTGTAGCTCACTATAAAGATCACCCAGCGAGCCTAAGGGAGTTTGTGGCTATATTTGCATATATTCGACCCTCTTCCATTTTATTTCACTTCTAACATTTCTCCAAACCCTCAACACCCCTGAAAGAACCTCCCAAACATTTTCAAGCCAACCCAAGATAAAATCAAGGATTAAGAGTGCAATTCAAGTGTTAGAAGCCTCAAATTACATGTTGAACTTTAATTCCTCTTCTTGTGGTGTATTTGGAAGGTGCTTCATGGTGATGTAACGTCTGTACCGCAGTGTTCTTTCATTATAAAGGTAAGGTTCAATTTTTCTACTTATATTTGAGCTTGCTTAAGTCCTAGACATCTTGTTTGTTTAGGAAATACGAATGATATACCGCATATCGCGTTCTTGTTGAAGTTGAGATATATGGGTTGTCTTGCTGTATGATCTGATGTTGTTAAGGGCTAGGGAAATCATGAGAAATGATTGTAGTCATGGTGTTGTTGTTGTCGTTGTTATGCTACGCATATTCGGAGGAAAGAAAATGTATTCAAATATAGTATATAAGTGTGTATTGTGGCTGTTTTGAGCATATACTTGTGTTGATGTGATTGGAACTTAAAGGAAGGTAAATGAAGCTTATGATTGACATTGTGATCTTGTTGGTTGAGTTGTGGATCTTTACAAAATGGGGGAAATTCTATCCGATTCCTTTTAGAACTAGTTATCGTTTGATATACACTGTATATCAGAGTTCTGCTAAGTTAATGGATATACTATCGTTGTCATAGGTCGAAGTACTAGTTGAGACAAGTTCGTTGTTGATTTGTATTGGTGGCACGAGGTATTTAATGGCTATCCTTCCTCTTCTTGTCATGATTCCATAACTAGTAAAGGAGTACGAATTATCCTGAAGACATTTATCGACTAGATCTTGTCTTAGAGATCTATACTCTCCCGAGTCGTTGTGTTGTACCTTTCAGGGATTCTTATCCGCTCCTCATCCCCTTTGATGTTAGTTGAGTTGGAGAGATATGTCGATGTTTCATATAAATTCCCACATAAACTTGATATACAGTATGATATACATATATTTTCTTTAGCCTGGTCGCTTGGTCAATGAGATATTATTGCCTGGCCGCTTGGTCAATGAGACATTATCGCCTAGTTGCTTGGTCAATGAGACATTATCTGTCACGACCCAACCAGAGGGTCGCGATGGGCACCCGGTGCTAACCTAGCCGGGCACCTCTTAACATACTTTCACATTTCACTAGGTGAGCCACATGGCTAAATCATGCTTTCATTCATCATTCACATTAATCCCGTTGGGCAACAACACATCTATATCATCATTAGTAACTATGCCCGTATCAATACACGTAAGCCGATGAGGCTAACAAAAATAATATCTTAAAAATAGGCCCCGGGCCGAACAATCAACCTATACATGTTTTGAGCCTCAAAAAAAGAGT
>NW_026718256.1:0-14219 GCF_029784015.1 Lycium ferocissimum
CGAACAACCCTTATGTTTTCTCTCCAAAGTTCTTGATTGTTCTAGGTGATGAGAATGATGAAAATGATCCTCCTAAGTCATCCTTTTTATTACTAATATTAGCCAACCATGTGGCCATGGCCCACTCCAAAGGTGGCCGGCCACATGGCCTTGTTTTACTCCCTCCTTTTTTTCAATAATTGGCCACTTCCAAATATTCCATCTTTGGTCCCAATTTTTTCTTAAATGATCCATGTCAATAAAATCATACACACTTAGGTCTTACAACACAATCGAAGGTCAAACGTCTCGACTTCGCGTCCCGGAATGGTCTTAACCCTAACTTATCACAGTTAACCCGAATCGTCCCAACGCTCCAAATACGGGATATAACATAACCCACCCGGGCACCTCTTATCATACATTCACATTTTCATCTGGGTGAGCCACATAGCTTAATCATACTTTCTATCCATCATTCATGCTAATCTCATTGGGCAACAATACATTTATATCACCATCAACAACTATGCCCATATCAATGTACATAAGCCAACGAGGCTATCAAAATGATATACAAAATGTAAGCCAACAAGGCTAAAGACGTCTAACGATATACACATGTCTACGAGCCTCTAAGAAGAGTAAGTCACATCATATAGGCGGGACAGGACCCCGCCATACCCATAAGTATGTGCACAAAAGAATAGTTACCAAAAACAGTGGCTCCGAATGAAATGGAGCTCCACTACGTAGTCCCTGAGTAATAAAGCTATGGATCAAGCCTGTCTCCCTTGCCACCTGCGGGCATGACGCAGCGTCCACAAATAAAAGGACGTCGACGAAGAATGTACGAGTATGTAAAGCATAATCAACATCATTATTGAAGCATAAGAGACAACATAAGAAATAGCATAAGATGGGAGGTAGTTGAACCATCGTCATAAACACTTACTTGTCTTTCATAGGGACCTTTCATTTCTAATGCGTGTTTGTGTACATACATATGTACATATCCATCCATCCATATCCATATCCGTATTCGTATATGCATTTATATACATTTTCATATCCATATTCATATTCATAATCGTATTCATATTCATATTCATAGCATGCCCGACCATGAAGGTTCGGTGTTTCACATACCCGGCCATGGCAAGGCTCGGTGATTATACATACCTAGCCCTACCAAGGCTCAGGGTTATCCGTACCCAACTGCAGTGTCACACCCTAACTATCCATAGGGCGTGATGGGCACCCGACCCTTACCTAGGGCCGAGCGAACCCGCTGACTCTCACAATACTCATAAACATCTTTGGGCCCTCAAATCATATCATAAGTACATAATGAAAATTTTTCGAAAAACAAACATGCCTTTCATCTTTGTCAAATCAAATAAAACTATCATCGTATGAAATCTGTAAACATATGAAGTTTGTAACATAATGCATAATAATACATCGGCTTACATAGCCGCTTACAAACCGACATATCATACACACGACATCGTCGCAAAGTCTCTACCATAACTTCGGATACCATACAAAAACACTCGGCTCGGCAACACTACAGAGGAAATGGAGCTCGCCAGTCCAGCTGGAACGTCTTCCGCTAACATCATCTACTCATCTGTGGGTACCTGCGCGGCATGAAAAGCAGCCCCCGAAGAAAGGGGGTCAGTACGGAATATGTACCGAGTATGCAAAGCAGGAAGTACAGAAAACGAAGTCATAATAACACGAATACCAAAGCACTTACATCTGACATACAAATCATTCATAAGGGGTTCGGAGGACAAATAGGATAATCAGAATGCCAAAATGCTTCGCTTTCTTTTGAAAAACGTTTCTGTCTCATATATACGAAAAATCAAACATATCATATGAACGGGCATTAGCCGGCTGATCATAATCCAGACTGTCAAAATCACATATACACATACCGCGGTCAAGTACCCAGCGGCCAATATCACATATACACATACCGCGGCCAAGTACCCAGCGGCCAATGTCACATATACACATACCGCGGCCAGGAACCCAGCGGCCAATGTCACATATACACATACCGCGGCCAGGAATCCAGCGGCAACATTACATACACATACCGCGGCCAAGAATCCAGCGGCAACATTACATACACATACCGCGGCCAAGAATCCAGCGGCAACATTACATACACATACCGCGGCCAAGAATCCGTACGCAACATCACACACATACCGCGGTCAAGAATCCAAATGGCAACATCACACATACCGGCATACCGCGGCCAAGAATCCGAAGCCGTCAATATCATGTCTGCGGCATACGGCCAAGAATCCGGCATGTCAACATCACACATACGCGGTCAAGAATCCAATGCAACATCACACATACCGCGGTCAAGAATCCCGGTGCAAAGATCACATAGTGCGCACGATCACACAACCGGCCCGGGACTCGGCGAAAGACATACAACAAAATGCACAAGCAGAATCGTGGGAAACCATATGCAATGCAAAACATTTACGCAGACCCAATAGGATAATCAAAACAAACTGTTATTTCAAAACCGAATCAATAGTCAAATCAGGTTTTCTTCCGAATATCACCCGGGAACATATCAAACCGAACTTCGAAAATCATAGTCACGTACCAAAATCATATGTATAAAAATCCTCATTCCGAACTCAACGGATCAATAAGTAATCACACTCGGGGTCGAAAAGGTAGTCGTGTTAAGTTCTTTCAAAAAGTCGTTAGCATTATACAAAGGAAAGTCGCGGGACCCACGGACGAGCGTCGACCCAATCCGGGCCCGCCTATGAAAATTAAAGTCATTACTCGTCATGAAATCATTTGCGAAGATATCAAAGCGATCTGAGCCCTTTCTTGAAAGTTACGGGCGTTCGTAGGTTCGGACTCGTTTAGGAACAAAATTCTTTTGAAAATAAATTTTTATGCAACTTTAGAAATTTTGTCATACAAAAGACAGCCATGATTCGACTACACTAAGAAATAGTGTAAACGGACTGACATTTGAAAGTCGGGACAAAAGTCATATCAAACATCTTTCGGACGTCACCCGGAAACATATCGAACGTCATAAATATATCAAAGGACCATAGTTATACGTCAAACCAATCCGAGTCCGCCTCGGAAAGTTACGAACGTTACTCACTTTTAGGACTTTCTACGAACAAATCAAAGCCATCCAGTTCTGTCTATGAAAGTTACGGACATTTTTAAACATAAGATCCTTTCGGAACAAACCGTATACATAGCATTTCAAATCCAATCGTATCAAGACATATGGTCCATAGCTTGACCACATTAAGGATGCCAACATCAAGAAGCAAATACGAATCATAAACATTTTCAGATTTTAAGAATGGAATTACCCCCGAAGCTCATAACATATCATAACTTAGCCATATCTAAGACATGCCAAAGAAGGAAAGGTAAGCTTTACATACCTTGATTGCTTCCTAAGCTAATCCAAACTCAAGTCTCGACTTCTCAAAATCTACAACACGTCATTAGACACCAAACATTAGTCATAGGCACCTCGGAATCCCATTTTAAGTTCGCACTTTATTTACGTAAATTTGGGCAAGCATTTCCCCGTAAACTCAACACCCCGAGAATTCAACTCGGCCAAATATCCATCAACAATACCAACAACCACATCAACAATATCCATAAGCAATTCCAAACGTATTCTAACATTAATAATTCCTTTCTACACAATTCGGCAACATTTCATGCATATTCAATTCAACTTCATACATTCAAACGAATGTCAACGATCGCATATTCAAATACCAACCCAAAACCATTCAAATACGATTCAAGAACATTTCCAACAATCCGCACAATATTTCAAACAATCCAATTAATGCTCTACTCCACCCGAAACCTCAAATTTCCATAAGAACAACAACAATACATTTTCTTCCTTCCAAATTCATAAACTACACCAATAATCCACATATTCACAACATTAACCTTAACAATACAAGAAACTACACTAAATTCACATTATCTTCAAAACAGCCCATAAACGTTCTCTACTTCAACTTAGACCATTAAATCATCGTTTTCACCATAGAATCCATACAACAACAACCAAAACATACTAAATAAAATTAGTTCATCATTTCAACACCACACACCTATATACACGGCCACAACCCCAACACCATTATTTCATGAACTTCATTCACTTCTACATTTCACAACATGCACAATCATCCATAAAACACATAAAGAAGATTAAATCTCACCTTTTCCCTTCAACTTCTCTATACGGCTAGACTTGCTCATACCACAACGAACGATTTTCTTGCTCCAACAACTACTCCATGTTGATTAGAACCCTCCTGTCACGACCCAACCCCGTAGGCCATGACTAGTGCCCGAGCTGGACACTCGTGTACACTTGTTATCTATAGTCATACACTACTAGCATGCACGTACTGTTATAAGTATACAGACAAGACGTATGCATATCAAAGCTACCTAGCTCCTGAAGAGTTACAACCTTTAACAGTTAACACCGCACAAAAGCCGGCAAGGCTGTCATATATATATATAGGGAACGTCCCAACAAAACATAAGCCGAGAAGGCTACCTTCATACAGTTTGCCATAATAAACATATATCTACGCGAGCCGGCAAGGCTGCCACTACAAATGGGTACGCCCCAAACACAAGTCATGTCCACACAACAAAACATCAACTACACATAGACCCACACATGTGACCACAGACCTCTGAAAGTGACAACGACATCATATGACGGGACAGGGCCCCGCCGTACCCTGAGCAACAACATATATACATATCAAAAGGGCTATACCACGAAACTATGCTCCGGAACAAAGGAGCACTCTGAAATAGCTGAGTAGATGTCCTAGGCTGGCGGATCTCCGAAACGAGCGTCTGCACCTGCGGGCATGAAACGCAGCCCCCCGAAGAAAGGGGGTCAGTACGGAATATGTACTGAGTATATAAAGCATGAAACAAGTAAAGAGAATCGTATCTATGACAAGGTGGACAGGATTCAATGCAACAATCAGAGTTTCAAAACAAAACTTGCCTTTGGACATATTTCATCTGTATCGTTCTCACATCAATATCAATATAGTGTTTTATAATCAAAAGCGCATAATCATTACGTATATAACATATATAACGTGTCCGAAGCCCTTTAGTAAGGGACTCGGTATTTATAATCATAACATCATAAACATAAACATATTCGTGTCCCGGCCCTTTAGTAAGGGACTCGGTAATAAGGAATATATGCCTTCCTGGCCTCCATCTCCAAATCATCATATCATCATCATCATCATATATATATATATAACGTGTCCCGGCCCTCTAGTGAGGGACTCGGTGAATGGTATAATAGTTGTGCGCACGAGAACGTACCCTGGCCCGGGACTCAGTGAAGGATATAGCGGTAAGCACGAGCAGAATAATAAGCAACCACATAAAAGTAAAACATCTTTGAGACTCAATGAATAGTAAACTAAATCGATTCTCGGACATCGTGACACTAATCACATTAAATTCTTTTCAATTACTATCATAAACTATATTAAGGAACGTTTCGAGATTCATGTACATGTATCACCCTAGCATGTTACATTTGATAAAAACTCAACATACCTATGCAATTCATTTTAAGAGAAAGAACTCCTATACGTTACATACAAGTCAATCATGTAATAGATAGCGAGATCATAACTCGATCGTTCCAACATTTTCAACATTAAGGATGAATAACAATCACATGTCATACTAGGAGTTAGAGAGTGGAGTTACCCCGAGGCTCGGATTATATCTTACTTACGTCTAGAACATGCCAAAAAGAAGGAAGGAGTAGGCTTTACGTACCTTTAGCGTTTAGTCGTATAATAACTTGTACTTGCTGCCCAACAACACTTATCCTATATCAAGATATCAAGAGCTACAATTAGTTTACAAAGGATTTTAACACGCACTCTGACGCCCACAATCCCTTTCAACATTTAGACGACGTTTCGTTCGCATACAAACCAACTAGCGCTACAAGCTAACATTACTAATCATTCCTTCTTATACCATTCCAAACTTGTTTAACATGACTTAGGGACTTTGGACAGCTTGTATATCATTCTATTCGGTCCCAACTCACGGCCAAACAGCCCATACAACAATACCATTTCACTTTTACTATATGTTCATAACAACATTCAATAACATTACTTCACTTCTAATACCCAAAACAGTCCACGGTTTTGGACTGCCTATACACCTCAACATGATTTGTTTCATTAACACCTTAATTCACACATTCAACATACACGCAATATACCACAATGTGCATAACAACAACAATCAAAACTTGGCACAAAACAGTCCATAAACTCCCCTAAAAATTGACCCCCTTACACGGCTTCAATGCCATCCCTACAACTCCATGATTTTCACTCATTTATCCACACTACAACACCTTCAATCCATTTCCAATACATGTACAAGAAAACCAAACATAATTCCATTCAAATCTACAACACATGGCTCATTCAAACTTTAAGAAAACAGCCCAATTCTAACATGCACATCATAAACCAATTTCTACAATCTTGTTCAATTACATATGTTGACATACATTTATTTACCAACAATACATGCAAAATGGAACCACCCCTTGCTTCACCAAGCTCACGGCTCAACCTCAAATTCAACCACAACAACAATCCAACAACAACATGCATGAATTATACATTCAAATCTCCATACAACACAAGAACAATGATCATGCTTACCTTGCAATTTGTCCTTCAAACTTGGCCGAATCTTTAACTCTATTGAATGCTACACCTCCTTGTCTCTTCCCAACAACTACTATGTTATAACCCGCATTTTAGTATAATCGGATAATTCGAAACAATCGCGGGAAGACAACAAGCGAGGCCATATTTTATTTTGTTTGGCATATGAGTTGCTTATGAAAAATTTAGAAGCGGAATTAATGAGGAAGGTCAAGGGCATAAAGGGAAATTCGCAATATGACTCGGGGATTATGGAAGAAAGACGAAGGGCAAAGTTGGAAGTTGGAAAATTTGTTTTCATGAATTACAAGAACTAGCCCAAAATATAAGTGGGCTTGAATATTTTGTTAGAAAAAAAAGGGCCCAACCGGCCATAAGGTGGGCTAGGCCCAAAATTAATTCATGCATGGTATTAAATAAGATGACTAAGTCATCTCTATCATAACAATTTCTAGAATTTTCAAGAAAAGAAGAACAAAACAAGAAAGGAGAAAATCTAGAGGCCATTCGGCCAAGAGAAAATTCCAAGAAAAAAATTGACAAAAATTTCTTTAAAAATTATTTCCTACTAAGTAAAGGGTGCACAACAAGGTGGAGTTGTTGTTGGAACAAGAAAGGTTCAAAATCATACAAGTTGCCAAGAGTTAGGCAAGTGAGAAGTTGAAGAAGAAAGGTAAATCCTAATCTTGTTCTATGTGTTCTACATGGTTTATATGTGTTATAGTATGCTAAAATGGATGAAATTCATGAAAGAGAGGAATATGGCATGTGGCCGTGTATATATATGTATGTGTAGGAATCATATTTCAATTATTTTGTTTAGTGTTTGGTTGTTATTGTTGTGGATGATATGTGAAGAAAATGGAAGTTGAATGAATTTTGAGAAGTTGTAGTATGTATGTTGGTGTTGGCCGTGAGGTTAGGGTGAAGGATGGAAGAGAATGAGTCAATTTTATTTAGTATTTTGCTCATTGTTATGTTGTGGATTCTATGTTGCTAATGAATGTCTAGGAACCTTAGTGAAGTTGTAGTAGTGAAGACTTGTTTTAGAAGTTATATGGATGGAATGTAATGTCTTGCATGCATGAAAGATGATATGATTAGTATGATGTTGTTGGAATATAGCTTATGAGGTTGTTATTGTTTTCATTAAAGTTAGAAAGTTTTTGGAAGAAGTAGTAAGTTGCTTGAGTATGGAAGTTGTTGGCATTGTTGTTGTTGGAATTATGGTTGATAGTTTGGCCGGGTTTGAATTCTGGATTGTGTTTGATGAGAATTTGACCAAATTAAATGTTGAGGATGGTACATTTACAGAGGAAATCTTTGCCGAAATTTCGGTAGCCAAGTGGTTCCTTAAGATTCTAACTCTAAGTATACTAATGAGAGTTTTGGTAAACATGACCAATTCGCGATTTTGACGAGATTGCAACGTGAATTTGAAGTAGCAAAAGGAGTGGAAAGAGGTATGTAAGGCTTCACCTTTCTTTCTATGGCATGTCTTAGACGTACTAAGTCGAATACGAGCCTCGGGGACCAATCCTTTTCTCGGAATCCAAGATTGAAATTCGCTACTATTCATTCAATAGAATTGAACTAGAAATTGCGCAAATTGTTGGAAAAGTTCCTAGACATCTAGAACTTACACAAATAGGACCCGATTACACTAAGATCCTCATAAGTGGCACCATGAATTATAGAATACGTAAATTTGATACGCCGCCTCAATTGGGCCAAGGTGGGCCCCTTTATTCCGGATTTTCTTTATTGTTCCATTTGACGTATTGTGAAGTAGAATCTAAAGGAAACTTTTGGGCTATTATTTCGACTATTAAGAGATAGTCGTTTTAACTAGTTCATCGATTCCAAGGCTTGTTTTCCTTTCTAAAAATTTATAAATGTTTTCTAAAATATTTATTTTCTCCAAATTAAAGTTGTACACTTTTTGAAAGTCTTTACAACTAAAACGACGACTATGATTCAAGGGTGGAAATGATGATCTTGAAGATGAGGAAATGTTTATGACAACGCATAATATGACATGATATAATATCATATGGTATATGTATATGAAATATGAATATGTACATGGGGATATGGGGGAAGGGACACTTGGGAATTGGAAAGGGAACTATGTTTCATTGCCACCTGGTCACCGCTTATCATCCGGACGCGGGATGCCGGACGCGGGATATATGGGGCGAGCCGATATATTCGGTGCTATGTGGGCGAGCCGACGTTGTTCGGTGATATGCTATGCTATGATATGCTATGATACGCTATGCTATGCTATGATATGCTATGATACGCTATGCGATGCTATGATATACTATAATACGCTATGCTATGCCATGATATACTATGACACGCCATGCTATGATATGATATGATCTCCTATGATATAGTGCGACATGATATTATATGATAAGGTATGTCATATTACGCTCTCTATTTTCTATGTCTATGATAAGAGATATCTTCCTAAGATAAGCACACATAGTATCCGGCACGAAAAGGGCCTTCCTATGCACGAGTTATTTTCTTACTTCATTATATATCCTCTGAACCTATGACATTGTGATCCTTACTTATGTTTATACTTACATTGTTTACCTCCACGCCTTACATAATTGGTACACTATTTGTACTGACGTCCCTTCTTGTGGACGCTGCGTTCATGCCGCGCAGGTCAGCAGGTAGACGGACCTGGTTTCTAAGAGTTCTATCGCGCGGATAGCGAGCTCCGGTTGTTACTCGAGCCACGGTCTTTGGTACTACTCTTGTATACGTATTCGGGCACGACGATTCGGCCCTTCCTATGTATATGTATACTATGTTAGAGGCTCGTAGACGACTATGCACTTACGTAGATGTTTGGGGTTCGATTGTCCTTGTCGTTGTATAATGTATTGTTCAAGCTTGTTAATCTGTGTATATTATTATGTTACTAATGTATATGTCAAAAAAAAAAAAGGTGCAGTTCATATGGCCCACTTAGTAATAAAGGTAATATGATAGACAAGGGGTGTCCGGTACAAGTATCGGGCGCTCGTCGCGGCCCCTAGACGGGTCGTGACATACTACACGTCCTTATACACTTGATGAGGAGTTAATTTGCTTGGAAAATCAATTTTTTTGGATCAATTTGGAGGAGGGTGTTCTCGGCCAGCTTGTGGCGAGAGCTCTCTCTCTCTATCACTAAATTTCTCCAACTTGCAATGTAGAAATGAAAGTTTAATTGAACTATGAATCAGTAATCCTCCTTATATATGCAGTCCACAAAGTTGACATGTGTCCCACCCCCAAGTTCTTAGCCAATAAGAGTTGGCCAAACCACAAGTGGGGCCCACACGGCCACTTAGGCTCACTAATGATGTAATTAAGTTCTTAATCTCACTTAGTCATCCAATCTTGGTTAATTAACCCTTATTCTCCAATAATGTTCTTATACCAAACGGAATCTATAGGCAACTTGTGCATAGAAACGAAATCGGGAGGTGAAAACCCTTACCGGGAACCCTAAAACCGCTTTGTCTTTAACTTGTCGCACTTAGCTTCATAATGTCCCTATGTAAAGATACGGGACATAACATTCTTCCCCCCTTTAGGACATTCGTCCTCGAATGTTGTTCTAACCCCACCGGGTCTTATAAGAATCGGGGAAAAGGGTTCTTTTATTAATAGCACATAGATTGACCAGATCATTTACATATTTAAGCAAGGAGTTTAGATTACCTGCAAGCGTAATAAACAATTGGGGATATTTCTTCTTCATCTCCTCTTCAGCTTCCCAGGTCATCTCTTCCCTGTTATTATTCCGCCACAATACTTTAACCGAAACCACATCTTTGGTTCGCAATCTCCCGATACGACGGTCGAAGTATAGCTATCGGATGCTCTTCATAGGACAACTTTTCTCGTTACCTAAACATCATCCGCAGGAAATACCCTAGACGGATCGCCTATACACTTTCGAAGCATGGACACATGGAACACCGGATGTATCGCCCTAAATTAGCCGGTAGATCTAATTCGTAGGCAACTTTGCCTACCTTTCGGACAACCTGATAAGGTCCAATGTATCTCGGACTCAACTTTCCTTTCTTACCAAACCTCATAACACCCTTCATGGGTGACACCTTCAAGAATACCCAATCGCCCACCTGGAATTCTAGGTGTCGACGTCTATTATCGCGTATATGACCGTCGACTGCGGGCGCCAAGAATCTCTCCGAATAAGTTTCACCTTATCGACGGTACCGTCGAATCATATACGGGCCTATCAACTTAGTTTCACCCACGTCAAACCAGCCTATAGGTGATCTGCACTTTCTGCCATATAGAGCCTCATATGGTGCCATCTGGATACTAGCATGGTAGCTGTTATTATATGCAAACTCGATAAGCACCAAGTGATCATCCCAACTACCTCGAAATCAGATGACATGTGCCCGTAACATATCTTGTAGTGTAGCGGATAGTACGCTCCGGCGCCCGTCCGCGGCCGCTCCGAGGATGAAATGTATCCGAGGCTCACCGGGTCCCCAATCCCTCTTGGAAAGATTTCCAGAAATGAGTCATAAACTTGGCTCCCCCGTCAGAGATAATAGCGTAGGAACCCCAGACAGGTCTTACTATTTGGATGATATATAGTCCGGAAAATAATAATCTTCCGCCGAATATGTAGTCCTCGTGCGTAAAATGAGCCGATTTCGTCAATCTATCAATGATGACGCCTCACGATCAGTCATACTTCCTTGGAGTGCGAGAGGTAGACGTGACGAAGTCTATATTGATTACCTCCCATTTCCGGGAGGAATCTCCATCTCCCGCAATAGTCCCCCGGGGGGCTTTTGATGCTCGGTCTTAGCCTCGCCGACAATTTGGACACCGAGCAATAAACTCTCGCTTATATCTCTCTTCATGCCATCCCACAATACCGGCCAACGGAGCATCTAAGGTCATGATACATCTTAGTTGATCCTGGATGAACGTAGTAACGAGCACAACGTGCCTCCCCCATAACTGCCGTAGCCGTAACCCCGCAACCTCGGCACACATAACTCCGCCCTCGAATCGAAGTGCTCGGTCGGATGTAACTTCGAATGGGGTCTCACCTTTCGATGTGTTGTATCTCTATAATGTACAAGAATAGGGTCCTCATGCGGTGCCTCTTACCTCTTCTCTGATAGACGACTCAAGCGAACGTCCCGCACAAATATTCTTTCACTTTCGTAATCCAACAAACGAACTCCCCATTGGCTAATTGTCGAACCTCGTGGACTATCTCTTTCCCGGGGGGCGGTACGTACGCAAATCGCCTTGCATAGACATATGTGATCGTACGCTACTACATTGGCCTTTCCTGGGTGATAAAGGATGTCAACATCATAATGAGTTTTAGGGCAAGGCTACCACCTTTACTTTGCCGTATCAAAGTGACTAAGTACTCTTTTTGCTTGAAGATGTCGGGGGGAGAGTGGATCTTATGATAGCGTTAAGATAAATGTCAACATGTACGCCATAGAGATAATGTCTCCATATTTTTAAAGCATGAATCAGGCAAATGCTAACTAGGGTGGGTCATGGGTGGGGTAATTTCTGATTTCGTGCTTGGGCCAGTGTTAACCTTGTTAAAGGCCCTAGATCGAGGCAAACTTTTGGAAAAATGAGAGGTAACAAGAATTTGGGATATGTTGGCACGTTGAAAACTACATACGTAGAACAAGTGTTGTACGGGTACTAGGCCAAGTATTAACAACCGAATTTAGAAAGGATCCAGAGATAAATACAACGGCGACCCTAACAATATGCCCCCGAAAATATAAGTCAGCTTTGAGGTCAACGAACGGCATTTAGAGAACTTAGCATATAATTTACGATGGCTTTGGAGGAGTTCTAATCACGAGGGACGAATCAATCGGGGGAGGATGTTACATTCCGTATTTTGTACCCTCGGGTAAGTGAAGGCAAGCGACACAAGTCGCGTATGGAAAATTGTAAAGTTGGAATATTAAGAAAGGCCGGGGGTAAAATGGTAAATTTAAAAACGACTCGTGGAAATACGGAGAAAGGCTAGGGGCAAATTTGGAACTAAGGGAAAATATTTTTTCATGAAATAAGAAAAATTTGCTAGAATTTTCAAGAAAGGGGCCACTTGGCCATGGACCTACTTCAAAATGTGGCCAAATTAAATAAGCCAGTTAAGGGGCAATATGGTTGCAAATTTTATTGGAAGAGACTATATATATATATATAGGTGGAAAGATGATTTATTCATCTTTTTCTCTAGACTTTTCAAGAAAGCAAGAAAGAGAGAAAAGAGAGACAAGACCATTCGGCCTTAGAGAAAAAAAAGAAAGAAAACTAGAGAAAAAAAAAAAAAAAAAAAGAGAATTCTCAACTTGTTCTCCATAGCCAAACAATCCCTTGAAGAGTTCTTGGTAAGGTGAAGTGGTTTGTGGAGCAAGAAGGACACATATTCATACAAGTTGTCAATTTGAGTCAAGTGAAGAGTTGAGGAAAAGGTAAGGTTCAATTCCTCTTTTGTATGTTATGATGTTTATGCATGTTGTGTGTATGAAAATGGATGAAATTCATGTGGTGGAAGTGTGTGTGTGTGGTCGTGAGTGTGTGTGTGTGTATGTGTATGTGTTATGTTGTGTTATGTTGTGTTGCATGAAAGATTGTGTTAATTTTATGTTGTAATGTATGGAAAATATGGAAATTCATGAAAAATATGCATATGGAGGGGTGTTGGCCCTAATGATAGGAAGTGGAAAGGTGTGGTGAATTGATTTTATTTATGATGGCAATTGTTGTTATGGTAGGTTCTATGATGTTAGAATAAAGATTTAGTGGTTTGGAGGAATGAAGATTGGGTTGTTGTGATTGAATTTGAAATAAGGAAAAAAAATTGTTGTTATTGTTGCATAAATTGGAAGATATGGGTAAGTAGTATATTGATGGTATTGTTGGAATATTATGTGAATTAAATTGCATTGAGTTATATTGAATTGTATGGAATCGTATTGGATTGCATTGAAAAGAATTGAACCGAGTAGAATTAAAAATAAGTGGTTTGTTGATGTTATTGGCAAGATTTTGACATTGTTGGTTGACGATTTGGCCGAGTTCCATTCTCGGGTTTGTTGAGTGATAAAATGGCCGAGTCATATTCTGGGGATGTCATATCCTAAAGGGGAGAGTCTTTACCAAATTTTGTTTATAGGCAAGTATGGGTTGAGATTAACAATTGGTAATTGTGACCAAATTGTAGATTTCTGCGAACTCGAGCTTGAGTTTGGAAACGTGAGCAAAGCGAGGTTGCATGCTGGGTCCACCTCTCCTTCCCCTTGGCATGTCCCCGGTTAGTATAGGTCAAAACCCACCCCGGGGGAAAAATCCCCCTTTCACCTTTAAAATTTTCCCCCG
>NW_026718257.1:0-18491 GCF_029784015.1 Lycium ferocissimum
AAACTAAATTAATTAAGGTGCAATTTCCAAGCCGCATAGAAGACCACCAATTCTTTGTTCCAAAGTGCATAGAAGACCACCAACATTTGTTCCAATGTGCATTTAAGACCACCAAACATTTGTTCCAACGTGCATAGAAGACCACCAACACTTTGTTCAATAAAAACATTAAATGTAGTCAACACAACATTAAATGATCTTCTAGAAACACAAGTACGGGCCGTCGAACTTGTTCCTTCGGGTATGTTTTGGGCCATAATCCAACTCATAAGTGTCTTCACTTGGGCCTCCAATTAGTATTAAGACTTTCCCATAAGATCTCCTTTTGGGCTGGAGCTATTCCTCCATTACTCATTACCAAATGAAGCCCATTAAAGCATCTTGATATTTTTTTAGTCTTCAACGAAAATTAAGCTTCCTTGGTTGCTATCAAGTGTTAGAGTGGACTAACCTTCCACCACGCCAAGTAAGCACAAATTTGTGATATAGCCAAGTAAGTACCTCAATAGGGAAAGATATCCTCAAGAAATGAGGATATTCTAAAGGAACCAATGGTTTCAAGATACCAAGTTGGCACGACACACAAATGATCCTCAATTTTTAAATGATACCAATCACACAAATTTAAAACTTCACCGGGTCAAAAAGTGGAAAGATACCCGACACATCACGGTCAAGGCAACAACTAAGTACCTCAATAGGACCCCGCCGTGACGTAATCCTAAAAAGATCATGAATGTCATCATATGCAAAAAGATAATAAAGAAAAGTGTCACGCAAAACAACTTTATCTATGGTGTCCTCACAACTTTATCTAGCATGCTACTACAATTGTGAACACACAAGGAAGAAGTAAAAATTTGTAAACAAGTATCAACTTCCTTTTCAAAACACTCCTTCCTCATAAATGTATCATTATTCCCCAAGGGAAGATCTCCATCATAGTTCCGAGCGTCATCATTCCATAGTAGATTTTCAAATACGATAAAGCCCCCAAAAATGGCTACACTTTCAATATTACAATACATTTCACTAGGCACTTCACTTTCAATAGTCATGTCATCATCAAATAAGACATTATCCTTTACAAGAGAATAATCCATGAACAATAAGGAGTCAAAGCATGTCATTCATACTCAAAAAGACCAATGTCATTTTTTGATGTATTTTCATTTACATGACAATCCAAATGACACATATCACCATCACAATTTTGAGTCTTATCACATGACACTAGAGCAAGATCAAGAAACTCATTTTGACATGGAACAAACAAAGATGAGTTGCCATATTCTTCCAAATGACCAACTACATAAACATCATCACTAACTAGAGGCACATTAAGCACATCACAAGATTCCTCAAATAGCGAATTATCATTACAAGGAAAGTTGGTCAACACAAATTCCAACACTAGTTGGTAACATGTGAAGCTTATAAGATTTACTAACATGATGACCATATGACAATGCACTATCATTCAAATCAAAAGTGTCAACACAAGGTGGACATTAAAATTGACCTTGTAAGAAGGACCAATCCGGTCATCAATAGGATTAACTAGTGTAGGGACACTTTCAACAATGACATTATCAATACATGACAAAGAATCATTAAGCTCACACAGACAAGCTACTACTCATACTCTCATCACAAACTTGTTCATTCAAAAAGTTAGGAGTATTTAGTTTAGCTATTGTACCTTTAAGTTCACACGAAGAACCTTCTTTACCTTGAGCTTCCCATGGCAAGCTCACTTGACCAATCATAGAGATGGTCTTGTCCTCCATTTCTCCTTTCAAGTACGAGAGTTCTTCACGTGAAGACTCCTTTAGCAATTCATTTCCCTGAGTGCCTACAAAAGAGCCTCCATAATAAGATGAGAAAGTAGAAAGGTTAGATTGAATTTGTGGCAACTTCCTCAATTCACTCCACACTCTCCTTTTTCCACTCTTAAGTTGCCACACTCCCTCACTTCTCTCAATATTTTGTCTCTCAAGTTCTTTAGAGATGGGAGAGACTCTAAGGATTTCCTTTGAGGGTTTAGGAGGACCCTTCATTCCAAGCTTCAATGTAGCTTCATTAGAGGTTGTTCCTTCTTTTCTTTAGGTATCATCCTTCTTTTCTTTAGTTGACAAGGTTTTCATGGGAGGAGATTCTTGTAATCTTGCACTACTAGTCTCTAGTTGAAGAGGCATGGGTGGAAAGAGAAGTCTTCCATATTTGTCCACTACATACTTGTGCCACTCTCTTTCATAAGTTAGCCCATGACTTTCAAACTAATCAAGTCCCAAAAACAAATCACAATCTACCAAAGGAAGGACGTCACACCAAACTTCCTCTTGGTAGTCTCCACAAGAAAAAGATACTTTCACCGCCTTTGTCAATCCAATTTCCTTTTTGATCACAGTAAGGGTGTCTTCTCATGAAACAAGGTAAGCCCAGGCAATCAACCATACTAGAGGAAATGAAGTTAGGGATACGAATCATCAATCATAAGCCGGAATCTCATAGCACCACATACCCCCCACGAGTATTTGGCTACATCTTCTTTTAAGTTCTCCCTTTTGTTCTACCACATCATCCTTCATATTTCCATCCATCGTTCCTATCTTCTCATCTAGGTTATCTAATAGGCTTTTCAATTTGGTTACCATAGCCTGATGTGTAGGTCCCCCGGTGGGAATTTGAGTTTCCTTTTCCGTCATCATCGTACCTACTTAAGAACACTTAAAAACAAGCAAACAACATTAGTAGTATAGGAATCTCACCAAACTCGTGTTTACACTATTTTGTGCTTGGCTAGCGCCGCTCAAATGAACTCACACTCTCTTGCCTTTTACCACTCAATTAGATCGGCCGATGTTGATTCTTGTTTAGATCTGGTGGTTCGCAAAGGTGCACAATTGATACTTGAGGTCGGAATGGATTCTCGTTCAATCAAAGAAAGGATGACTTAATTTAAGCTAACAGACTTGAATCAAGAAGTTTTGACGAAGTTAAAACGATAAAAGAACAAAAGAATTAGTACGGAAAGAAATGGAACTCAAGAACTAATTAACAATCAAGTAAGAATAATTTTACTAGTTGTTAATTAGCTTAGAGAATCAAAGAAGGTAGATAAGAAGCAGACAAACCTTGGCCAAACACTAAGAAAAAAGTTCGAGAAGTCTTGGACACTTAGAAAAATTTTAGGGCTGTTTGCAGAATTTTATTAAATGCCCGTAACGTTTTGTTCGGAGCTCCAATTGACGAACTGTGATACAAGGATGGATACGCGAAAACGAGAAATTAAAAGGATAAACAAAAGGAAAAGAAAGATAGATAGATTGACACAAAAATAAGCACAATTAGGCAACCAAGGTTCTTCAATAACCAAGACCTCCTAATTACACTCTAGATAGCACCAACCTCTTAGGATGACCTCAAGGGAATTGAATTCCCAAGCAACCAATCCTCTCACAATCAATAATCAACAGAGAGTCACCAAAGGCCTCTCACAAGTTTCTCTCTAGAGATAACCCTAAAAACACTCAAAATATTCATAATTCATCAAAAAGTCCCTAAATGAAATGAAAGACAAGCTATATATACAAGCTAAGTAAAGAAGACTAATAGGCAATTACAATGCTTGCCTTTAATGAAGTAAGGGCCTTGTTTGGCTAGTCTTCTTAGTGTAGTCTTCAATTCAAGGATTGGTCTTCAATGGCCAAACACGTCCCTCCTTGCATAGATGACCCTCTAATCAACCTTGCATGCATGGACTTCTTGCAATCATAACCCTCCTTGCGCAAAGTAGCCACTTGCACTGATACAAGCCGAGCTTCATCAAGAATATCCATTTCAAGCCGAGCTAGGGATCACGTCTTTGGAGACTTACTAGGTGCTTGGATTTAATGCATGGAGCTCAAGAATAAGCTAAAATGGAAGTATAGGCCTCATTTGGATGAAGTAGGGAGAAGAAGGCCTTTCTCATCTTTTGAGAAGACTACTAACTAAAACAAGGCCCTTACTTCATTAAGGGTATTATTGTAATAGCCATAGTAGTCTTCCTTTTCTATCTAGTATAAATACTATCTTAGTTTATTTCATTTGGTAGACTTTTATGATATGAAATATTGAAATTGTGAAATTGTAAGACTCATTGGGAGCATGAGAGATGAGAGCTTGTTGAAGCTTTTGGTTGAATTCTTTGTTGAGAAGGTTGGTTGCTTGGGACTTTGTTTCCTGAGGTCACCTTAAGAATTTGGTGTTTCTTTTGATGATAATTTAGAGGTCTTAATTTTAATATAACTTTGGTTGCTAAATTGAATCTTAAGTTGTGTCAAATTATCTATCTTTTCTTTCCCTTTTGTTTATCTTCTTAATTTCTCATTTCCGCGTATCCGTTCTTATATCATGCACAAATAGCCCTTTGCGCAAGTAGCCATCTTCCGACCTTGAATCACCCAAGCTTGCAATTGTAGCCACTTTAAGAGGCAAGCCTTGGGACTTAGACTCTTAAAGCCTTCCATCCAAGCTATCTCCCATATCTTGAAGGCCATCCTATGTGGACCTCCCATGATCTTCAAAGACTCCATTTTCATAAAGCTCGATGGAATTGGTCTTGTATCATTCTCCCCTTCTTGAAAAGGATTCGTCCTCGAATCTAAACCTTGCAAAACCATAAAGGAGACAAACAAAAACCAAGTCCTCAACGGATGAGGGTTAGTGTTAGGTGGGACTAACCTACCACCATGCCAAGTAAGCACAAATTTGTCATATAGCCAAGTATCAATCATTTTCAAGCAAAATAAGCTCTCAAGTAGAAAGCACTAAGAGCTTGGCTAACCAAAAGATTAAGAAATGAGGATATTCTAAAAGAGCTAATGGTGTCAAGACACCAAGTTGGCAGGACATACAAATGATCCTCAATTGCAAAATGATACCATTCACACCAAGTTAAGACTTCACCGGGTCAAAGGGAAAAGAGACCCACATATCACGGGCAAGGTAACAACCGAGTACCCCAATAGACCCCGCCCTTCATAAGATGCACTCCCAAAAAGATCATGAATGTCATCATAAGCAAAAAGATAATAAAGAAAGGTGTCACGCAAAATAACTTCATCTAGGGTGTCCTCAAATGTAGTTTCACTATGAAACTCAAGAGCATGGTCGATCCTACTACTATTCGAATACCCAAGGAAGAATTAGCAATTTGCGACAAGTTTCACCTTCCTTTTGAACACTTCCCTCCCAATAAGTGGATCACAATTCCTCAAGGGAGGATCTCCATCATAGGGAAGAGTGTTATCATCCCATAGTGGATTTTCAAATACCATGTAGTCACTAAAAGTGGCCACACTTTCAACATTACAAAACATTCCACTAGATACTTTACTCTCAATAGTCATGTCATCCTCAAATAAAACATTATCCTTTACAAGAGAGTAATCCATGAACAATGAGGAGTCAAAGCATGTCATTTCACTCTCAAAAAAACTAATGTCATCTTTCAATGCATTTTCGCTCACATCTACATGACACTCATCACCACTACAAGTTGGAGTCTTATCACATGACACTAAAGTACGATCAAGAGACCCATTTTGACATGAAACAAACAAGGGTGAGATGTCATATTCTTTCAATTGACCAACTATATCAACATCATCACTAACTAGAGGTACATTAAACACATCACAAAGATCCTCAAGTAGTGAATTATCATTACAAGCAAGTTGATCAATACAAGTTTCAACGCGAGTTGGTAGTATGTCAAACTCGCAAGAATTACTAACATGATGACCACATGACATTTTTCTACCAATCAATTCACAAGTGTCAACACTAGGTGGACACAAATCGATCTTACAAGAAGAATCAATTTGGTCATCTAAAGGATCAACTAGTGTTTGAGCACCTTCATTCAATAATGCACTATCATTCAAAGCAAGGTGTCAACACTAGGTGGACAAAAATAAACCTTACAAGAAGGATCAATTCGGTCATCAATAGGATCAACTAGTGTGGGAACACTTTCAATAATGGCATTACCAATACACGGCAAAGAAGCATTAGGCTTAACGCAAGGTAAACTAACTTTCATACTTGACTTGACATTAAAATCATACGAAGATGTAGGAGTATAAGGATAAGTGATCTTACCTTGGTGTTCATGCAAGCTCCTTTGACCAATGGAAGAAATGGTGTGGCCGCCGTCCTTGCCTTCAAGCACGGGGTTCTCTCAAAAGAGGTACCTCAAAGATTCATTTCTTCTCACATGTGGCTTGGGATATTGGCTTCTCAATCCTTTTCATGTCCTCCCAAGTCTTGATGGGACTCCTCACTTGTCTCCCACAACATTTCACATACTCCCAATATTTCACATATCTTCATTTCTTGTGAATAGTTGTAGCTAGCGAAGATTTCATCTATTATGGACTCCCATTTCTCATATTCTTCTCCACTAGCTTCCCTAGCCAAGGTAGGCCATTTCACACGGGTATCTCGCACTTTTGCACTTGGACTCTTCCTAGTAAGTATGCATGGAAAGAGAAATTTTCCTTTCTTGTCCACTACAAATCGATGCCAATATTGTTCATGTGGGATTCCATGCTTTTGGAACCAAGTGGACTCCTAAACATACATGACAATTATCCATCGGAAGCACATCACACCAAACCTCCTCTTGGTACTCGCCAAGTGAAATGGATACCATCACCTTCCTATCAACCCAATATCCTCCCTCATCATAATAAGGATTTCGCCGGATCGCACAAGGTAACCTTAACACTTCAACCGCACGAGGTGATGAAATTTGTATAACAATCGTCATCAAGCATGAGAAATACCTCACTACTACCAATGTTCACCTTGGTCTCCATGAATCGCCCTCATCGGGACCACCTTCTTTTGTATAGGATGACCCCAACTCGTACTCACATTCCCACTCATGCCACTTTGCTTCGAATAGGAATTACTACAAGAAGGAGCATATGCATGCCCACTAGAAGTCCTTCCATAATCAACATTAGCACTTCCACTACCTCCATAGACATACCCTCCACAAGTCTTATTTGTATAAGGATTTTCCCCATATGACCCATAAGACACGTGCAGGAAGGAGAGTCATATCTCGAGTCATCTTCATCATCATGATGTATAGCACAAGAACCTTCACCTTCATCATGTGAAGCATAACAAGGTTCTTCTTCATCCCCATCTTCCTCATGAGACCCATGAGTACCACTCTCTTCATATTCTCCTTCAAAATGGTAATTTTCTCCCCGAACTTCCTCATGATCACCATTTCCCATATAGCCCTCATATTCCCCATCGTCACACTCTTGATAGCCCCGATAGTCCTCCCCTTCATAACTACAACCATCATCATCATCATAACAATCATAATCGCCACCACATGAATCGGAATCCATAGAGAGGTACCTGCAAAGAACACCTAGCAAACACGTTAGTAGTAAAGAAACCTCACCACACTCGTGTTTACACTCGTTTGTGCTCGGCACCACTCAAATGAACTCACACACTCTTTGCCTTTTACCACTCAAATGGATTGGCCGATGTTGATTCTCGATTGGATTCGGTTGCTTGCAAGGTGCACAATTGCTACTTGAGGTCGGAATGGATTCTTGTTGACTCGAAGAAAGAAAGGACGACTCAATTTAAAGCAAACGCACTTGAATCAAGAAATTAACGACGAAGTTGTAAAACGAGAAAAGAACGAAAAGAATTGGCTTGAAAGAAAGGACTCAAGAACTAATTAACAATCAAGTAAGAATCAATTACTAGTTGTTAATTAGCTAGGAGAATCAAATAAATGAGAAGAAGAAGTGAGCAAACCTTAGCCAAACACTTAGACAAATTTTTGGAAGTTTTGACGAACACTTAGAAATTCGGAACAGCTTGCGCAAGATATTTTTATAACGCCTAAACTTTTTCTACAGACCTCTGGCTGATGAACGGCTTGTTGATTCGGAAAGTAGACTCTCTGAACTTGAATTTACATAAATTATGGGTCCGGTAACTCCTTATACACACAAAGATATGCCCTCTCAAAGTTGGACCAAAATCTGCCAAAACTTAGAAAAAATTTCTAAGTGTCAAAAACTCCCACTCTCTGAATTTGGCCCCTACGCGCCCGTCAGAGGCCCATCAGACTGCTGACGTCATCGCTGATGTGGCGACTGACGTGGCAATCTTTTTTTTTTTTTTTTTTGAAAAATCAGAAGTTTAGAGTAAGTATTTCTGATTTTTTTTTTTTTTTTACTTACTTGGGCCCACAAACACTTTTTCACAACTTTATTTGGCAACTTTTGGATCAAATAGCCCTTTGGAGAGTCTTCTTCCTTATGAAGATTTGAAGGTCTTCAAGAACACAAGAACAATTTAAAAATTCAACTACCCTCAAACCAACTCCAAATTAGCTCAAATTTCGGATTTAAGTTCTCTTTGATGTAGAAAAAAACCCAATAGGTTTCAACCTTCAATTTCAACCAAATCACAAGACCCACTTTTCAAGTTCTTGAGTTCTTCAAAGCTTCAAATAGCAAAAATGATAGATCCTTCAAAAATACTCCAAATCACTTCAAATTTTGGATTCTTAACCTTCTTCACTAGGAGAATACAACCCAATGACTTTCAAGCTCTAATTTCTACTTCTTCTTCAAAACCCACATTCAAGTTCTAAAACCTTCAAGCTCCAACAATGGTAAATGACTCAATATGACTCCAAATAACTTGAAACTCAAGATCTAGACTCAAAAAACACTAGGAAACTCAAATATAGTGTCAAAAACAACAAACAAGGACGGATCAAACACGAATTTGAATTTTTTTCAAATTTCAGATTTTTTTTTTTGAATTTCGATTTTTTTTTTTTTTTGTAGAATCAAATCCAAGCTAGATTTGTTGAAACAAACCTAATTTAAGCTCTGATACCAATTGATACAAGGACGGATACGCGAAAATGAGAAATTAAAAGGATAAACAAAAGGAAAAGAAAGATAGATAGATTGACACAAAAATAGGCACAATTAGGCAACCAAGGTTCTTCAATAACCAAGACCTCCTTATTACACTCTAGATAGCACCAACCTCTTAGGATGACCTCAAGGGAATTGAATTCCCAAGCAACCAATCCTCTTACAATCAATAATCAACAAGAGCCTACCAAAGGCCTCTCACAAGTTTTTCTCTCTAGCGATGACCCTAAAAACACTCAAAATATTCATAATTCATCAAAAAGTCCCTAAATGAAATGAAAGACAAGCTATATATACAAGCTAAGTAAAGAAGACTAATAGGCAATTACAATGCTACCCTTAATGAAGTAAGGGCCTTGTTTGGCTAGTCTTCTTAGTGTAGTCTTCAATTCAAGGATTGGCCTTTAATGGCCAAACACGTCCCTCCTTGCATAGATGACCCTCTAATCAACCTTGCATGCATGGCCTTCTTGCAATCATAACCCTCCTTGCGTTAAGAAAGTAGCCACTTGCACAAATAGCCCTTTGCGCAAGTAGCCATCTTCCGACCTTGAATCACCCAAGCTTGCAATTGTAGCCACTTTAAGAGGCAAGCCTTGGGACTTAGACTCTTAAAGCCTTCCATCCAATCTATCTCCCATATCTTGAAGGCCATCCTATGTGGACCTCCCATGATCTTCAAAGACTCCATTTTCATGAAGCTCGATGGAATTGGTCTTGTATCAAACTGTTTGTTGCATTGGAAAGTAGACTCGCTGAACTTGAAGTTACATGGGTTATGCATCCCATACTCCTTATACACACGAAGATATACCCCCTAAAGTTGGACCAAAATCGCCAACACTTAAAAAATTTCTAAGTGTTGAAAAAAATTCACTCGAAACTAGGCCCCACGAGCCCGCAAGCGTCCGTGGGACAAGCTTCGATACCCCCGCCAATATGGCGGTTGATGTGGCAATTTTTTGTGGATTTCTGACTCTACCTAGGGACGGAACTCGGACTTGTGATTATCGGGTGAGATTATTGAGACTTGACAGACTTGTGGTTTAAAAGCTTCATCTTAGGCCGTGACTCTGTTGTGGGATATTTTGTGACTTGGATTTGAGTATTAAGTACCTGTCTGTTTATCTTGTTGATTTATATTGTGTTGCATGAACTAATCTTAGTCGACCTATGATGCTTACCAGTACGTGTGGTGCATCGATACTACTCTTGCTATATCCTTTTTGGGTGTAGATGTGTTCACAGTTATTACTTGAAGTTTCTCTTAGTGGATTACCGGACATCTTCCTACGTACTCGCTCATCTCATTCTGTGCGTAGGCTGTGTCATTTATTTTGGCTTTGTTCTTGTGTAATAGGAGCTCTTGTACCTGTCTAGAGTAGATCCCCGAAAATTTTGCAGTCTTTCTTGTATTAATAACAGAGTCATTATGAGTATTTACTCTTAAATTGTGATCATTAAGTATATTGTTGTAATAAACCTGTTTGAATATTGGGTTGGTTGATAAAGGTTTGCCTAGTCGGCAGTAATACGGTAGGTGCCCGTACGGCCCGTAGGTTTGGGTTGTGACAATTTGACTCCCAAGCAACCTTTCCTCTCAACAATAACACAATCCAAAGCTTCAGCACAAGCTCTCATCACTCAAGTGTTTGTAAATATCCAATGTCATCAAAATCTACCGAGGGAAATAAACATACTCTTATTTATACTAGATAAAAGAGGAAGACAACTATGCTATTGTGCACCACATCTATAAAATGAAGCCTACAGACATTTAGGATGTTATCTTTCCTTCTTACTCTAGATCGTGCGATAGAGCCGTATTATCGTGATGATTCCTCTCTAACGGATTATTATGTTTACGCCGATGCCTCCAAGTAAAGCGACAGCCGCCCGGTAAGGGCAAGGAAGGTCGGAGAGACCCGGCCGTATTCGGAGAGTTACTGTGGCCCGTGCCCGATCGGCTCGAGGTTGTGCTCCCCGTCGGCCGAGCTCGCCACACCGCCGCTACCGCAGGAGCTTAGAGCAACAGCAATTGTAGGTCAGAGGCGGCTCCACCGCCACCTCCCGAGGTTCCGCACCCGAGCCTCCGGCTCTCGGCCAAAAAGGCAGGAGAGGATGTGGCCGAGAGACGCGGTCCGGGGCCAGCCGACCAGCAAGGGCGTAAGGTGCTCGGGCAGTACCCGACTTCAGAGGTGATTATGCGATGACATGATAGTTTGAGGGCCCATGATTTCTTGACTTGTAATCCTCCAGAGTTCTACGGGTCAAAGCCCGGGGAGGATCCCCAGGAGTTTATTCGACAGATGCAGCGCACGCTGAGGATCATTAGAGCTTCTGAGACTGAGTCTGTCGAGCTGGCTTCATATCGGTTGGTATGAGTCCTGGGAGTTGTCTAGGGGCGAGGGTGCTCCTCCAGCAGTGTGGGATGAGTTTACGCAGGCCTTTCTTGGCCACTTTCACCTCCGGAGATGAGGCGATCCGTAGTTGATGATTCCCACATCCGAGTGCGTAACGGCGTGAGTGTTCGGGATTATAGCCTCGAGTTTGATTCTTTGGCTAGATATGCACCCACTATTGTAGCTGATATGGCTGATAGGGTGCACCATTATGTTAGGGGGCTGGATCATTACTTGGTTGATAGTTGCATGATAATGGCTTCTCAGCCCGGTATGGATATTGCTCGAGCGCAGGCCTATGCACAGGGGATGGAAGATCGACATAGAGGGCGTCAGCCCGACAAAGATTATGACAGGAGCCGGCCCAAGAGGGCTAGATCGGCCTGGTTATTTCGGGGAGTCTCGAGGGCGTGCGGCCTCAAAGGCGCATGGTAGATATCCTTCTCAGCCAACCCGGAGTGTACCTCCACGGTTCACGGGTAGGGGAGACCGCATAGTACGGGGTATTCGGAGCCGGTCGAGCTCCAGGCTTCGGGTTCGCAGTGGACGGAGGTTCCGTCGCCTGAGGCCACCCATACCTTGGTGTTCTCACCGTGGGAGGCATCATCCGGGGAGTGTTATCGTGCTACGGGTGGTTATTTTTCCCCGTGGCCGGCCAAGGCCATCTTATGAGAGAGTGTCCGTTTCGTGTGGGGGCAGCCTGTGTGGCGCAAATGTACCATCGGGTCGGGCCGTCGGTTCATCTTTCTTCTCGTAGCTACGCACCCCGTGGGGCGGGGTATGCCGACACCCGCAGGCCACCGAGAGGTCGTGGCGGAGCTTCCGCTCTAGCGGTCCCTCGAACCGCATATATGTCTTGGCTAGCCGACAGATCGGAGGCGTCACCAAACGTGGTTATTGTGTATATTATTGATCTTCTCCCGAGATGTATATGCATTGATAGACCCAGGCTTTACTTTATCGTACATTTCTCCCCTTGTTGCTAGTAGAATTGGGATAAAACCTCGAACCGATAGAACCGTTTGAGGTAGCTACACCGTAGGAGATTCGTTATAGCAAGGTAGTATATAGAGATTGTTCTAAGAATTATATGTGGCCATTGCACCAAAGCAGACTCCGATAGAGCCGGATATGACCGAATTCGATGTTATTATGGGTATGAATTGGCTAGCTTCTTGTTATGCCAACGTTGACTGTCAGAAGAAGGTAGTGTACTTTCAATTTCCAGGGAAACCAGTTATAGAGTGGACGGGAAATACAACATCACCGAGGGGTAAGTTTATTTCATACCTCAAGGCAAGAAGATGGTTAGAAAGGGTTATATTTATCATCCTGTTCGTGTACATGACTTGAAGGTGCAGCAGGCACCGACTCTCCGCCGGTCCCGTGGTTAATGAATTCCCGTACGTATTTCAGATGAACTTCCGTGTCTTCCTCCCCGAGCGGGGAGATAGAGTTCACTATAGATGTGATGCCGTATACTCGCCCTATGTCTATTCCTCCGTACATAATGGCACCCGTGCAGAATTGAAAGAACCTAAGGAAAAATTTCGAGGGATTTGTTAGAGAAGCGGCTTCATTAGGCCCAACACATCACCTCGGGGGGAGCGCCGTATTGTTCGGGTGAGAAAGAAAGATGGGTCGCCGTGGATGTGTATTGATTATAGGCGCTTAAATAAGGTAACCATAAAGAATAAATATCCCCTCCCCAAGATTGATGATTTATTTGACCTGGGCCTCGCAGTGGTGCTAAGTATTTTTCAAAGATGATCCGTGGTCGCTACCACCTGTGTGCGGGTAAGAGAGGTGTATTCCAAAGACCGCATTCAGACCCGACACGGGCATTATGAGTTTAGGGTGATGTCTTTTGGGCCGACCAATGCCCAAATAGTTGTTTATGGATCCGATGAACCGAGTATTCAAGTCGTTCCTAGATATGTTCGTGATTGTATTTATTGACGACATCCCGGTCTATTCGCGATCAAAAGAGGAGCATGCGGATCATCCGAGGGCGGTATTTGGGGGTGCTTCCGCACCAGAAATTATATGCTAAGTTCTCTAAATGTGAATTCCGGTTGACTTCGCAGCATTCTTGGGGTATATTATTGAGCCGATGGCATCCTGGACGGATACGTAAGACCGAGGCCGTAAAGAATTCGCCTAGACCTACGACGCCTCATCGAGGTCCGTAGTTTTCTGGGATTGGCAGGATATTATAGAAGATTTGTGGAGAAGTTTGCTTCGATTTCGCCTTTAACGAGGCTAACTCGTAAGGCAGCTAAGTTCCAAAGGACCGATGCTTGCGAACGAAGTTTCCAGCTGTCGAAAGAAAGCCGACTGCGCCCAGCTCGACTCTTCCGAGGGACCCGACGGTTATGTCATTTATTGTGATGCTTCCAAAGGTTGGGTTAGGTTGTGTATTAATGCAAAGATAAGGTAGTTATAGCCTATGCCTCCCGGCAACTCGTAAAAGCACGAAAGAAATTATCCTACTCATGATCCGGAATTAGCAAAATGTAATTCATGCCTTGAAGATACATGGAGGTGGTAATTCATGGCGTCCATGTTGATATTTATACGGACCACAAAAGCCTCCAAAGATATCTTTAAGCAAAAGGAGTCAATTTACGGCAGAGGAGGTGGCTAGAGTTGCTAAAAGACTATGATGTTGATATTTTATATCATCCCGGGAAAGCCAACCAATGCACTTAGCCGTAAGTCTATGGGTAGCTTCGACGGACGTGCAATCGAAAAGAAAGAAATGGTTCGTGAGATTCATCACCTAGCTAATCTTGGAGTCCATCCGGCCGATTCCGAGATACGAGGGTTTCGTCCGAGAGGTGCCTCTATTATCGTAAAGCGACGCCAATACGAGGACCCCGTTCGGCACGATAGGACGAAAGGGATAAGACCCCATTCGAGATTACATCCGATGGAGTACTACTACATAGGGGCAGATTATGTGTACCCGAGGAAGCGTGTGGCCGCGGCGATAGGTTATGGGAGAGGCACATTATTCGTTATTCCGTTCATCCGGAGCTGACAAAGATGTACCATGACCTCGTATGCTTGTACCGTGGGACGGTATGGAAGAGGGACAAGCGTAGTTTGTTGCTCAATGCCCAAATTGTCTACTGTGTTAAGATCGAACATCGAACCCGTTGGATTGTTGTTAGGAGATGGAGATTCCGACTTCGGGAAGTTGGGAAGCGATTAATATGGACTTCATTACAGTTTACCTCGCACCCACTAAGTACGGTGTGGTAAAACCCATTTTTCTTCCATAGACTACTTATCGTGCCGAGGACTATGCAAGATTATATATTAAGGAGATAGTAAGACTTCACGGAGTTCCCAAATCTATTATATCCGACAAGAGGTGTACGCCCAACTTCTCCGGAGGTCATTCCGAAGGATCGGGGACCCAGAGTCTTAGCACAAAGCATTCCACCCCCGGGATGTGTCGAGCGTACTATTTAGACAGAAGATATGCTCGGCGGCCCGTGTTATTGATTTCGTAGATCCGGGACGATCATTTGCCACTTGTTGAGTTTCCGTTTATAATAATAGCTACCATTCTAGTATCCGTGATGGCGCCGTATGAGGCTTTGTATACAGAAAATGCAGGTCACCTATTGGCTGGTTTGATGTCGGTGAAACTAAGTTAATTGGCCCGATATGATTCAAGAAGCGTCTGATAAGGTGAAACTCCCAAATTCGAGTAGCCTATGAATCATACGCAGATAATCGACGTCGACACTTAGAGTTCCAGATTGGCGATTGGGTATTTCTGAAAGTGTCACCCATGAAGGGTGTTATGAGATTCGGCAAAAAGGGAAGCCCGAGATACATCGGAATTAATATCGTCCGTAAGGTAGGCAAGGTTGCCTATGAATTAGACCTACCACCTGATTTGGAGGCAGTGCATCCAGCCTTCCACGTGTCAATGCTTCGCAAATATGTAGGTGATCCTTCCAGGATATTTCCCATAGATGATATCCAGGTGATAATAGAAATCCACTATGAGCATTATCCTTCGGGATCGTCAGTGAGAAGGTTGACTACGTGGCTTCCGTTAAGGTATTATGCTAAGCCGTATATTAAGGAGATAGTAAGACTTCATGAGTTCACATCTATTATATCCGAGCGAGGTGCCCACGACAGCTAACTCTCCGGAGATCATTTCGTAGCGGTCCGTATTACTGTGTGAGTCTTGGCACAACATTTCACCTCGGGCCTGACGGACAAGCCGGAAATAATTATTCGTACGCTGTAAGATATGTCATGTCCGTGTCATTAATTTCGTAGGTAATGGGACGATCATGTGCCACTTGTTGAGTTTGCTTATAGTCATCAGTTTACCATTCTAGCATCCAGATGGCGCCGTATGAGGCTCGTATGGCAGAAATGCAGGTCACCGATCGTCGGTTCGATGTTGGCGAAACTATGTTTAATTGGCCCGTATATGATTCAAATAGTTGCATTGGATAAGGTGAAACTCATTTGGGAACGGTTATTGCGCCGTAGTCGACAGAATCATATGCGTATAATCGACGTCAATACTTAGTGTCACACCCTAATTTCCGGTAAAAGGGCATGACGGGCACCCCGACCCTTTACCGGGTTTTGGGAAAACCCGGATTTTCGTAATACTCATAATCATAGGGGCCCGCAAAACATGACAAGCACATAATGAAATTTTTGTTTCAAAATAAACAGCCTTTCGTCTTTATCAAATCAAACAGACAGTACCGTTTTTTAAACCGCCAACATACGAAGTTCGTAACATAATGCATAATAATACATCCTTACATGCCCCCACAAACCGACATATCGACACACGACCCCGTTCGAAAAGCCCCTACCATAACTTCACTCCCATACAAAAGCCCCTGCCCTCAAGAAGATTTGGGGAAAGGAGCCCGCCAATCCGGGTGAACATCCGCGTTTAACGTCCTCTACTCATCCGTAGGTACCGGGGGGCCAAAACGCCCCCCAAAGGGGGTCGACGAAATATGTACCGAGTATGCAAAGCATGAAGTACGAAATAAAGTCAAAAACCGAAGTAGGGATTTAAAGAAAAATTTTTTAAAAAAAAAAATTTGTTTGTTTTCCAAATACAAATCATACAAGAGGACAAAAGAAATATGATAATCAAAATCCCAAAAAATGTTTTCGCTCGAAAAACTTTTCCTCATAGATAGGGAAAAATAAAACATATTATATAAAATGACATTAACCGAGGGGGGATTCCAAAACCAAAGGTGGAATTTGCCCCCACCCCCGGGTTTGTGTTATATCCCGTATTTTGGCTTGGAATATTTTGGTTGGTTGCGACAAGATGGACGATTTTTAATCTCCGATTTTGTTGTTTTTGGAAGCACAATTTGATATTCATTTTTTCATCTTTAATGAGTTTAAGGGTAAGGGGAATGGAAAAAAGGGTTAAAAGTGAATTATGGAAAGTTAAGCATTTCAGGGAAAATTTAAATACAATTTAAAATTTTGAAACAAAAATATTTCTTTAAAAGGGCCATATGTGGCCATAAATGAAAAAGTAAACCCCCGTGTTAATTTATAAAGGGGAAAAAATGACTAATTAAGTCATCTTCATCATTTAGCACCCTAGAAAAAAATTAAAAACAGGAGAAAGAACAAGAGGTATTGCCATGACCAAAAAAAAATTTGGGGTCCAAAAATTGGGCAATCATGTTGTTGCTTCATAATTTAAACTCACGGACCGATTATATTTTTGGATTTGACGTCGGGTTATTCGCAAGCCGAGGTGGGGTCCACACACCGAGATCTTTTTGGGACATGCGACAATTTATAAAAATCACATATGGGGTTAAAAATAACTCCAAGGACCCCCGACCAAAACAAAGTGGGAAATCCTCCAAACAAATATTTTTAAGTAATGTTTTCGGGATCCGACTTCGAGGGAAAAAACAAAAATTATGTTTAAAATTTGGGAAAAAAACCAAAGATAGAAGTTGTAGATAATTTAATTATCTTTCCAACCATAGGTCGTGGGCCCACAGGGGACCTCGATTATGAGATATGGACGTTTTTAAAGGGGGAAAGGTCCAAAGGGCCCCAAAACCCGGGGCCCCAAACGGGGTTTGGGCCCCTGACCCATGCCTATTTAAGTTTTAATTTCAGCCCTTTCCCCTCATTTTTCAGACCAAGAATACCTAGAAAATTCTGGAAAGAGAGAGAGAAAAAACCCTTTGGGGAGAAGAAAAAACCCAAATTTTTACCAAAAAAAAGAGCCCCGAATTCGGGCCCCTGAAGAGAAAAATTCGTACGTCTTTTTCCCTTTAATTTGGCCAAAAATCAACCAAGGAGAAAAAGTGATAACGGGGGGCTGATGCTTAAGGTATGAATACTTTTTTTTTTTATTGTTAATTTTGTGTATTTGGGGAAATTTTTAAAAGATTAAAACCAGGGGATAAAAGGGAGAAAGGGGAAATTCATGAAATTTTTGGGGTTTATGTTTTAGCCCCGGGGTATGGGTGTTTTGTGACAAGGAATGAACTAAATTTATTTAGTATTTTGGGTTGTTTGTTTGGATTCTAGGTGCTAATGAAAGTTTAATGGTTCAAAGTGAAGTTATAGTTGTTTGCGGTTTTTTATGAAATTTTATATAGTTTATTGAATTTATGAAAGTAATGGATTATTAAGTAGTTCATGAATTTGGAAGGGAAAAAAAAGGTTGTGTTGTGTTTCCCCAACTTGGGGGTTTTGGTTTCCCCAAAGAAAGGGGGGGAATGTTGTTAATTGTGTCGAAAAAGGGGTTTTGGGCACGACCCAACCCCGGGGCCGCGACTACGCCCGAACCGGGAAAGGGGACTACGCCCCCCTCCCGACGGGACGTGAGGGGACCCGACTCCCCTGTCCGGAGCCGAGCGGAACCTACGTAACCCCATTGCACACATAAAATTTTTTCCAAACCTCTAAACCGAATAATCATCGAATACATAATGAAGCTTTTTAAATTAACAAAAACGAGGGTTTTACAAACTTTATTACATAACCCAAGACGGGACGCACCACGGAGGCCATTTTTTGACCCACATACCATACCCACAACGCTGTCCGG